>NC_092815.1:175695531-175960531 GCF_023375885.2 Dermacentor andersoni | reverse complement strand
TTGATGATGTTGTCGAGTTTCTCGTGAATAACAACAATTCGGACCAAGTTGCGTTTCTTCCAGCCGGTTCCCGAAAATTAGCGAGTTTTTTTTTTTTCGGAGCAAATTCACTTGTATTATGATGTAAGTGCATGACTTGGAAATGACTTGGACCAGTTGTGATGAAATTTAGTTGTGTGCACCATGCCGGAGAGCAAACTAGCGGCGCTGTGGCCAGGTCGAATGTTCCAAAGCGGGAACCAGCGCTATTTGCAGTTGCTTCTAGTTTTCTTGCGAGCAGATAAACTGACAACTCATTGCGTTGAATGACAAAGCAGTATTACTTGTATTGTTAGCGAAACGACGTGCGTATTGCAAAAGATTGAGGCACTACATGACAGGGGGCACGAACAAGAATGAGCGGAGGGTTTATTGTCATGTAGTTATATAGGCAAGAGCGCGATAACAGTCAACAGCACTGAGTGTGTTCGTGCTGTTGTGATAAGGTAGGGCATCAAGCGCATGCCCGATACATTGCTTACACCGTCAAACTAAAGCAGGGTGTGAGACCGGGCTAGTTGGTATTCCATGCTGAAGTGACTAGCGCAAGAGTGGACACGAGACACTAAAAAGGCGACAAGGACAAGCGCAGACTTCCAACTGGTGTTTATTACAAAAAGTTATGCATATATACTCTCGCGCATTTGATCATAATCAGTTGCAATCGTGCAAGATTATCGTGCAACTGATTATGATCAAGTGCGTGAAAGTATATATACGTACCTTTTTGTAATAAACACCATTTGGAAGTCTGCGCTTGTCCTTGTCGCCTTTTTAGTGTCCCGTGCCCACTCTTGCGTTAGTCATTTCATCAAACTAAAGCATGCTAGCAGTAACACCAATTCTGGCGCAGAAAACTAGACTAACAACATCAACTTAAGCGTAAGCGTACATCATTATAGTTTATTAAAGCGCCTGCCTAAACAAACGTACACTCCGAGATTTGAAACGACCTCGTGATATTTAAGATACACAGAAAGAAAGCAATGGTATAGTCGTCAGGAACAAAGAAGTCGTCCCGAATGAAATGTTTCAAACACGCCAGTCTCCTTTGCCCGATGCGTAAGTTTCGCTCTCCGATGGGCGTCGTCTATACTGCTTTCCGCAAACCATGAAATCCTACATTGCTGTCTTTCCACCGCGATGACACGCATAATGGCATACAGCAAAAAATCTTTCGACATCCGCTTTTTTTTTCTTTTTAGGGCTTGTGCGCCGCGGTATCTCGACATTTCGAGAACAACGGGGCATTCAGTACATGCCGTGCATAGGAGACCCTCTTTCGCTGCAAGCCTGAACCTGGATCGGCTGGTCCTCGGCGCAGCCGCTAGGGGGCGAGCGATTACTTGTAGTCGCGAATTGTTAGGAAACTTAGGCACTGCAGCACCAAGAAGTCCAACGCTCAACTTTTGGTCAACTTATACTGAAGTCCTTCTGTGGCTCCGTCGCGCGTTTATGTTAACCTATAAGGATCTGCCAGCGATGCTTCTGAGATTACGTATGGGCTGGAGGGTCGGAGCCATGACCTCATCCATGTTGCTTGGAGTGGGCGATTCTATTGTGAAGCACGTATATATGAATGAACTCACGAATGTGATGAGATACTGTTCTCGCTTGCCGGCTTCCGATAGCCGGCTTCCGCATCGACTATCGGTTCACTTTGCATCGACTATCGGTTCACTATAGGTGGACCTACCGGGCCCAACATTTCCCTTTTTATGCTACCTTGTTGGCGCTATTGGCAACTGCGTATATAGGCATGGCAATTCATAACATTCGGATAAAACCGAAATAAAAAGTATTGTTGCATTACATCTGCCCGGAAGCAGTATAAAACTTGATCGCAAGTTAGTTCGAAGGAACTCAGTGTGTATATAGCAAAATACAGCATAACTGTAACATGAAACGTTCCCCCCACGAAACAGCCTTACACATTGAGGTAGCGGCATGTTTCGTTAACTGGCCAGGTGACGTAACGAGGTGAGCGCAGAGGAGTTGTTCAGTCAGCAATGGCGAGTGACAGACTTTGCGCCAGATGGTCAGCATGTTCACTCCGTAGAGCTTGTTTGTCAAAACACAATCCTAATGATGCGAAACACGTTTTTGATGTCGTTCCGAAACAATGGGACAATCTCTTTTGCGATGCAGATGACGCGGCCGGTACGGAAGGTCGAGAGGCAATGACTGTACAGAATCGACGTCGTACTCTGATGGTCGGCACCGACGATAAACGACGTCGATAATGCGAGGGCCGTTGCCTTCAGAAACGGTGCTATATGACAGCAGTACGAAACACCCGAACCGCTACGATTGAAGCGTCAGGAATAGCAATCTTTAAACTGAGCGCAGGACACATTTTTAATGCATTAGCATTATGAGTGTGAGAGTGGAATCAGGTGCATATATATGGTTCGGAAAGCTGGTCAGGCCCCCGTGCACCCCCCCCCCCCCCCCCCCACCCGAAAAAATTGAAACTTTCCGCCTATGGAGCACACGCACGAGTACAAAGTACAAAGTACGCACGAGTACACGAGTACAAAGAGTACACCCTCTCGCGTCCTTGCTCCCTGTCCACGCTACAAGTCGGAAGTATATATGCGTAACTCTGCTCTACCGCATCTGCTCCCTCTGGGAGCATGTTGGGGGCGCGGACTTACGGAGTCGCCATGTCTCGGAAGCGCCTTCCGACGAAACACAGAACCTCTTAAAAACTTCTTGAAACGGCTGCAAACGGCTATAGACGTCTTGGTCTATGACAAGACTGAAGATAGAATTTCTTCTAAACATAACCTCCGCACTTGGAATATGCTAGTATATATTCTATCTGCGGCAAAACCCACTACTGATGTCACTAGAGTGTGTTTTGGTAAACACATTCAGATTGTCTAACTCAAGAACTTTTCTAGATCTTTTTGTCTAAAAGTGCATAAAATGCCAAACGACGTGTTAAAAGTGCGGTTACCGTCGGCCGTCGGCGTTAGCGAATAAAAGACGCCACAGACAAATCTAACTCGTTGGAAGCAACATAAGTTAATTGCCTTTGATATTAAATAATTTCACATCAGAACTTCAACAATCAATGGCGTGTTATTGTTTTCCATACGGGGCGCGCACACGACGCCAGGAAGCCATTCTATGCTCGCGCAGCAGGTATACTGATAGCAGCAGGAGCGAAACGCCGGCGTTGCACAGCGGTGTCACAGAGCCACCGCGCTGCGATCACTTCGGCGACACAATCCAAATTTGTCGGACATCTGATTCTGTGCTGGGAACACTGGGAGGCAGGAAGTTTGAAAAAACGGCCACTGCCGCCCCCAATGTCTCGGTCGTGGGTTCGTTATGCCACTTATGCGTCATTCAAAGCCGTTCTGTACATTTATACTGGATATTAATTGGAGTCATTTAGCTGTGCTGATTCTGCTTGCCGTGTGTTTTGCATCAGTGCTTCGTGACATCGGCTGTATTGCGTGTTTTCCTCGACGGCTTACTACCACAATGGCGTGATCTGCGTTCGCCGCCTTCGTGTCCCGGTGCGTCTTTGTATACGTCGCACGTTCGGACAACACTTTTTCCGGTAAGTGAAATACATTGCACTTCGTTTTTCGTCAACAATGTGAATATTTTTAGGTGTTACCCGCGACAATTCTTGATATATGGGCTCTTCTGCCCTGCGAGTTTTCGTCATTACTTTTATACGAGGGTTCTTCTTGTGTTCAGCCGTTCAGCACTACCGCGCTCCACGACTTTCGCAACACCAGTCAGAACTTTGCCCTGCTTGTTAGTCTTTGTGGTTAACGTAGCACGAACCAACCGAAAGGAGTGCATTCGAAGACGACGCGCTGGCTGTAATGCTGAACCAGACTGAACTCGCCCTATTTTGTGTCCTTTTGTTCTTGCGTGTGCGCGCGTGTGTCAGTGACTATGCAGTTTGTAGCGTTCCCACTTTATAGCAAAACAAAAATATAACTGCAATGTTTACTTCATCTATACAATTACAAATTAAATCGTCTGCTGATGTACAAATTTCACTTGTGTTCTAATTAAGCAGCAAAACCTTTAACCTAGTAGGTGCTTCATCTGGGAGTGAAAACACGACAGCTTGGCATGTATTAATGAATCACTGTGACTGGGTCACCTTATTTGTAATTGCAAATCTGCCTTTCAACTGACTTGATGCTATCTTATTTTGTTCCTTTCACTCTATAGACGGCTGGACATCCTTCTTGTACCTTGGCGCTAGCTGGATGACGGGACCTCATCATGATCAGTGTAAGCCAATGTACTGTACCCTCTCTGGTCCTCCCAGTGCTTTTTATATGGGTTAAGGCCAGGTAGCGCTTCGTGTTAAAATAGCTAGTTGGTGTCTCACAAACGGGCATTTTTTTTGCATTGGTCCATTATAAACTGCCACTATTATAACCAATTTCTCAGTGCCAGTGTACATACGCAGTTCTAGTAATAATTAGTTTCCCTAAGCCTTACAACATGTACCTGTAGGTAGTCATTGCTATGTAAGAACTCAAAAATTAAGTCTGCTGTGTCATGCAAGTATACCATACATAAGTAAAAATTTGCTACAGCAGCGTACATTACACCTTGCTTCCCTACTGCACAAATGTATTCAAGCCAGTATTTGATTAGATTGGTATTCTAAATGTTTTCTGTGTGATTTAGTTTCTTTACGGGAATTTACTGTACAGCATCAGCAAGCAGTCTAATTTAAGATTTATGTGTGCTGTAAAAGGTGTGCTTTGCCGCTAGAATTGATAAAACATGGGCCGAGGCTTCCATACAAGGACAAACTTCAATTTCGCTCTACCACCATCAGCACTTGGCTGGCGCTTGCAAAATGAATCACATCAGGTAGCTTGTGCCAGACTGTTTTTAACCTTATTGTGAGAAGATCACAAAGTGATGTGTGGAGGCGCCTGCGTCTGAGATGTAGATTGCGCTGCAACATATGTGCATGTAGAACAGGCATGATGCTGAGGGTTCCAGCAGTTTGCTGAGGTGCTTTTAAATTTTTTTCATAACTGCAATTTTACCTGTGCTGTTTTTTACCACCTATTGCAATAATATCATTGGAGGTGTTATCAGAATTTAGCAATCTATTTGCCCTAGCCCATTAGCCTGCCACATTTGCCTTTTCACTAGGTGGGAAATTATTCAGCATGGACCATGACTTGAATACACCTTTTTGTGTGCAGTGGCTTCTCAATTGCAAGTCAACATAGATTCTCAGAATTACCTGAGGCTATAGATGCACTGATGAATTTGCTACCTATATGAATAACTTTACACTTTCTTGCGCAAACAGCATGTTAACACTTCCAAGACAGTGGGCAATGTTATCGTTTGATCACATCATGAGATACTTTCAATTTTGTATGACGCATCATCCAAGGTGTTGCATCATTTGTGTGAGGTATTGCCCTAATCCAATTAGGGTCACATGAAAATATATCAACAAAAGTGATTGATCCAGCTAGGAGTGTTGCTTTGGAACAATACTTTATCACCAGTCCTCCTTTGCACGCTACCTGCTTACTGTGTACTGTGTCATGTTTAAGTTTGAAAGAAAGGCAACAGCTAGGCAGCGCAAAATGCCAAACTTGCTTTTAGTTCAACAATTTAAAACGCTATTTAACTTTTTAATTAAGTTAGTATCTCATTTACCTGCAGAGTGAATTACTGTTTTAAACTGATTATATTTTGCAGGAAGCTTCTCAGAATTGTGTGACAGGTTGATGAGTGGCTTTTTAGCCACAAAACAGCATAAAATAATTTAAAGGCTGACTCTGCTATGCAACTTAATGACTATATGCCAGGAACAAGGTCTCCGAGTTGTGGCGCTGGCTGACATTCCCAGGTTCTACTAGAACACATAAATACCCGAGAAAGTGGATGGGAAAACGATGCCGCTGTAGCTCAATTGGTAGAGCATAGCACGCGAAATGCGAAGTTTGTGGGTTCGGTTACCACCTGCGGCAAGGTGTTTTTTCATCCACTTTAGTTTTCATTAATTTATCGTTTCTTTATTTCATTTATTAAGCACAAGTAATTTCCCCTATGTTGTCCTTGGTGTCAGTGTTTGTTGGCTTCTTATGATAGGAAATATACTAGTCATTTTAAACATCATCGCATACATACCTTAAGATACCCGTAATTTAAGAGAAAGGAGTGCTTAAATTTATTTTTATTGTGAGCCAAACTTCTTACTTAGCACATATTACTAAATGAAGTTCCAATTTCAATATTCCCATTTCCTCCCTCACCTTTTTTCCCCTCTTCTGTGCAGGTATTGCTTGCCTATGTCTACAAGAACCGTCACGCGTGGCCTGTGACAGCAAGCTTTTGTGGGCTGCAAGTGCTCTCCTACGAAGGCTGGCCTACTCTGGCAGCGGCGGCAATCATCTTCAAGATTTATCCATGATCACCTTTGCTGCTATTTGTCACTCTTGTTGATTACACTTTCTGCATCTTTTCTAATTTATTAGGTAATAAAGTATGAGTATGTGACATGGTGTGAAGTTGATGTCTTGCTGCATTTTCGCGTGCAGTCATCTTTTATGCATGAAAAGCTCATCATACAGTTTATGAAAAAAAAAATAACAGCATATTATGATTTATCTTTCAGTTATGGTAACATGCAATGTACAAGGAATTCACTAATGGATGGTATGCCGAAGAACGGGCCATTATTTCTGCGTGATGCTGTGCAAGCATGTGGCGTTACTTACAAGAGGCACCCACAAAGTAAGTTACAATTTACTTTTAAATGAAGCATGGACATCAGAAAAAATATATTTATATTGCTAGTTAGAGTGGTTCGCAGAGTGTTTTTCCAGATGTGTACTATCCATTATTTTTTAACTCATTGCAGCACAGTGTTCTGTTTCGTATACTGGTGTAAGGCTATTGTGCCCCCTGTAGCTGAAACCAGGATGTAATTTTTGCTTGAACTGCAGCATCACTGACAAAATTTTTCTTTGCTAGAAGCTTTTCAATTTGGTGGAGACCCAGCAGGGCGAAGTTTTGTCAATAATGACGTGTTTCACGCAGAGATGTTCTTGTTTAGGTCAATGGGTGAACATCGGAATGATATCAGCATACAATACAGATCTTGTTTTATTTGCAAAATAATTCTGACAGGCGGCATTCAATTGATTGGTCTAATTAAAAAGCACTAATTGACCAATGAGACTGTACTACACCATTCCCATGGTTCACATCTGGAAAAACTACCTGTGCATCACTCTATCCGACAACATAAACTTTTTTTCTGATGTCCATGCCTCGTTTAAAATAAATTGTAACTGTGGGCAAACGTCGTGCTACTGTAACAGCTGCCGCAAAAATTTGAGGGAATGTCTAATAAAAGTCTTCAGTTGTTCTTGCCAAGCTGTCCATTAGCCAACTTTCAGCGTAACGTTAGCAGGGCTTAGTGAAGTACTTCTAGACGTCCATGGCTACAAAATGTCTTGATCAAGACAGCTACTAGGCTTTTGAATTAGCCGTTCAAGACATCTTTTAGACATCAAATAGCTGCTTGCGTGTTTCGTGGGTTCCTTGCGTAGTATGAGGGATAACGCGATGTGCTCCTCATAGGTTTGGCTGTAGGCGCTCAAGAAAGAAATGGCTGTGGCTTAGCTAAGGTTAAGCCCAGGATGCGAAGCATACTAGCCTTTATTTTAGTTGTTGAACCACTGTTTAGCCTGGTGAACTGCTGTTGCTTGGCTATATTTGGTTCGGCTAGACGAAGAAACAACTCATGCGTTACTCTGCTTCGCCTTCAAGAGTGGAACGGGACAGCGTTCCCGTCGACCCGCCAAGGGGTGTAAGACAATGGGCTACGGCGCAGCGACTACGCGCCCCGCATTGGACGCGGTGAGCGTCGAGCAACGCAGCGTTCGGCGCGGCAACGAAATGTGCGCCTGAGCAAGCGACGCACGCCTGAGCCTTAAAAACAGCTCGTTTCTAAGGCAACACCGCATTCACCAGAGGCGCTTTTGTACCGCTTTGAAGCATCGTACTCGTGGCTCAGTGGCAGGCGAGTATTCTACCACTCAGTGGTAGCGTCTCCGTCTCGCACTCCGGAGACCCTGGTTCGATTCCCACCCAGCCCATCTTGCAAGAGTTGAGCCAAAGCCACCTAGAAACAAGCGCAGCTGCTTATAAACCGCCGCGACGCCGCGAGCGACGGCGCGAGTTGGAGCCCCGTTTCTCCTCTGTCGTGACGTCACGGTGTCATGTGGTCAGCCTTGAAGGCGACGCCGCGAGTTGGAGCCCCGTTTCTCCTCTGTCGTGACGTCACGGTGTCACGTGGTATTGAAGGCGACACCGCCGCGCCTGAGGAGCTGGGTTGAGCTCTAGTAATATGCTTCGCATAAAAACACTACGCGGGATCCCTCCTGGACATTTCTGTAAGTACTCTCGAAGCAAGAGAAGTTCTTTACTGTCAAAATAATAATCTTGGGCAAACAGAAAGCGCAGAATAGTTTACAGACGCTGTCTCATTACAGAATACGTACAGTGAACGCCCACTGCGCGGGGTCGCCGCGATGGAGACCCCCCGAACCGGTTTCTTGCGTGACAGGTAGGTAGTCGGTGAAGCAAACTGTGTGAAATATGTTCTTACAGTGTGCTGTCTGTATAACGAAACGGAAGCCTCAATGAAGCCTCAATGAAGCCTCAATGCAGCGATCGCACGGGTTCGCAGCGACCGACTGCGCGTCTCCATGCATGTTTTCTCAGCGAACAGTTTTGTGCTGCTTCTATTCATTCTAGTTTCCAATACATTGTTTGGTGCTAAGCCAAACATGAGTATATGCCATGCCTTTTTTTTAACGTGCCTCTTACCGTTCCCTTTCCATGCCAGTGAACTTACCACTGTCTAGCATCAACAAGTACACAGATCAAAGCTTCATGACATTGGCCAGGCAGCGCGCGCGGGCGAGCGTCTCAATGCGCGCTTTCTGCTAGTCTCTGAACATCGCTGCCCCGACGCCGTAGCAGAAATGCTCCTCGGGGTAGTGCTTGCTGCACACCCGAGTTGTAGCTGAAGGCTGCTTGCCGGTTCTGAATTCCGTGATCCAAGCTTCACGCAGCTTCTTGTCCCGCGGGTACGTGTGAAGGCTGACACCGGGCTCCGTTGTGTACGTCCGGCACTGGGGCACCGAGTCTGCCATGTTGGACGCCTTAAAAAGCCGCCGCGACCTACTATGTGCTTCAAGTCTGGTCAAGTGGACACACGAAGCGTGAAAACCTCCCCACTTCACCAGAACCGCAGCCCAGGTGGTACTTGAAACGTACGTTTCAGCTTGCTTCGGCGCTTCCGAAGCAGCCGACGCGGCCGCTGTGTCCACGTGATCCCTCATACCACGTCACGCCGACGGCAGCGCTAGCTTCTCCAGTGGTGGAGCTCGCACCTAATACAGGAACACTAAGCTCCCGTAGTCGCTAGCGCCCTCTGGCAATTATTGTACGAAAGTGTATGGTGGTAGGGGTTCAGAAATGACGACGAGAAGCATAACGGGACGGGAAAGCGCCGTCCCGCCGCCGTCGCAAAACCTGACTATAGCTCGTCACAGCCCCGTTTCAAAGGAGGTACGTCGTTATAAATCCCCACCCTCAAACTGTCGATGTCGCCTATTCCAGCTTTTCTCATGCGAACGCTTCTCGCTCCGTGCCTTCGGAGGGGCAGTGTGTCAGCGCTCGAACACCGTGTCGGCCTGACACTCTTCGCCTTTTACCCTTCGATGAATTTCCTGCGGCCGGCCGCGCTTGTGGGAACGTCGTACCGCTGCAGACGTTGTGCCACTGCAAAACCAAAGGGCATGCAGGATGGCGCTTAGTACGTAGCTGTCTAAATAATAATAATAATAATAATAATAATAATAATAATAATAATAATAATAATAATAATAAAAATTGGAGGACGCTTAAGCTTCGGCTTCAAGGGTGGAACGCGATAGCGTTCCCGTCGACCCGCCAAGGGGTGTAAGACAATGGGCTACGGCGCAGCGACTACGCGCCCCGCATCGGACGCGGTGAGCGTCGAGCAACGCAGCGTTCGGCGCGACACGAGCTCCTTAACGCTGTCGCGTTAATAATAATAATAAAGCCGACTGCTTTCGTAGCTAGGCTGCTATACGAAATGGTCAGCTCCCCAACTCGCCTTCCTCGCAAGGTCACCAGGAGGAGTCAGTGCGGTGAGGCGGGCTAGTTGGTTGCTGGAGCCCACATCCACGTTTCATGTATAGTGAAATTTCTTTCTCTATGTTTCATGTCGCATTCATGAGCTCCCGTTCCCATTTGTGTGCAACTGCGTAGTAAACTCAGTTGATGTCCAGCGTTCGTCCAGTGTGCTCGTGCCTTTAATTCTGCGGGAGCGTTTACGAAACGCGCGCTGCAAACATGAATGCGAGCGTCATCAGAAAGTCGAATGAAGGAACTTCTCGTCGGAGCGTTGCCTTATCCTTCTACGCTTCGGGTCTGCGGGGGCCCGATTCTATTTGCATGGGCCGCTGCGGCGGCACATGTGCGAGCAGCGTGCGAAGCGACGCCAGCGGCACGTGACCTCAGCACCGCGGAGGTCACGTGGGGGGTCCGTGCTCGTCGACCTGTCTCGTACGCGTGCGAGACACGTGCGCACATACCTAAGGTGCCACGCGACGAGGCACAGTTGCGCATTAATTTTTCGAATAGTTGTAGTTCTGGGTTTACGCTATAAGGAATGAAAGGAAATTACTGTTGAACCGCCCTTTGTCCAACGCAGTCTGTTGACGCCTGGACGGCAGTCAGCGGTGTGTGACTGAGGGTGAGGGAGGAAAACGACAGATGGAAAGGATAGTGGAGAACACAGAGCGATAGGAGAAACTCATTTACATAAATATGGAATATAGCCACTATCGTATTTTCCAAAACCTCGAGTCTTCTCGCCTACGCTGCACTGTAAACATTTTTTCCTTCGAAAAACAAATTTTCTGGCTTTCTGGCCTTGCCAGAAAATTTCTCTAAAGCTCTGTTCTCTATTTCTCCTTTTTTATTATTTAACAAGTTCTTTCTGTTTTACATAAGATACATTTTGTGTTTAATGACAGTTATCTGTTTTGTATCAAAGGAAAAGCTCTGTTATCTGTTAAATAATTTTCTGTCATTTTAATGATATTTTCTGTTTTATTTTACAGCAAATGTATGTGTAAAACAATTATCGACTTTGAGGTACATAAAGAGTCATGTTTTCTGTCATAATTTTCCTGTTACTTCGCATTTTTTCTGTGCCCCTGTACAGAAGTGTCATGTGTAAAGACAATTTTCTATGGCGATGAATAATGGGCGAACCAGGACTGTCGCTGAAGCCAACGCTTTGAAAGGGCATATTTCTCTTTGTAAGGGCAGTTGCCGTCCTCACGAAGAGAAATTTCTGTGTAGAAACGTTTACAGCAGCCGCTATTCCCTCTTAGACCAGTGTTTATCATTTCTAGCCTCCATTTACATCTGAACTTCTCTCATGTTTGAATTAAAAGATAGCAAATATCATGTAAATATGCATGTGGTCTCCAAACCAAAATTAGGCTGCGTGGCCAAAGCTGAAAATATTCTACTGTAGCAAAAAACACAAAGGCGACACATAGAGCTTGTGCGCGTCTCCGTTTTTAGTTTACTCAGTTTACTCAGGTGTGCATTATCTCATAGTGTCCAGATATTGTGAAGTGCACATTGAAGGAGATGTGCGTATTTTCAAAATGCAGATAGAATCGAATGCTTTTTTGATGTGAACTGTTGTGTAAAGTCAGATATTGGTTGAACCATCGTAGCTGGGCCGCAAAATAGCAAAACTGTTCTCACCTGAAGATTGTTTAATCAAATTTCACTCTTACGCTTTCTTTTCTACGAATGAATGCTGGGGTGTTACGCGCCAAAATAATGATTTTATTACGAGGCACGACGTAGTGGGGGACTCCGGATTAATTTTGATCACCACGGAGTCTTTAACGTGCCCCTAATGCACAGGACATAGGTGTTTTCCCATTTTCCACGTGAAAATCCGGTCGCCGCGACCGGGATTCGATCCCGCGACCTCGTGCTTATCAGCGCAACGCTATAGCCGCTTACCCACCGTGACGGGTGTTCTTCTTTTTCTCGATAAACCAAGGAACTAGATATTTGTGGGATATATATATATATATATATATATATATATATATATATATATATATATATATATTTGTGGGATATATGACAGCTATAAGAAGTAATGATACTAGTTTTATGGGAAGATTGTCATGCGTGACGAAGAGCACGTGGCAGCGCTAACACTGTGGTAAATGATGCTACAAAGAAGAACCAGGCTACAGTTTGTGTCGTACAAAAATAGAAAAGCGTTTTATTTTAAAGCAAGTAAAAATGACAGCTAAATAGGCCACATGAAGACAAAACAGAAACAGCAAACTTCTTACTACAGTGCAAGAGAACCAGCTTATATATCAAACCATGTTGGTGTTGAAAAAAAAAAAACTCAATGTGGCCTCGTCATTACGTTGATGAAGACTTTTGAGTTAGAACTCATTCATGAAGACACCTGATTATGGAGACAACCTTTGGTGCAAGGCCGTGCTGCTTGCTTGGGCGCTGGACCTTGGTTCCTCTCTCAGGGTGTCATGCTGCGACTGACTTGAAAACAACAGTGGTGCTTTAATATACATATGGCAGTAGCATGATTGTACGGAGCTCAGTGAAGTGCTGTAGCACAAGACCTTTTTTTTTGGAAGAGTGGTCAACAAAGACCTGCAGTGTGTGCATGTGTGAGTACCGTGTGGGAGGTCACTTCCAAATAATGTTTATTCCAGCCAGACGGCTATTCGTTTCAGTTAACTGCAGAACATTGGTACGTGGTGAGTCAGTGGCACCGTATACAGTTTGAAACAAACAGCACTCACCATGGGACAAAATGTACATGTGCTCCCCCCCCACCTCACACACACAACGCACACGAACACAACACGTACAAAACACACACACGTACGCAACACACACACACACACACACACACACACACACACACACACACACACACACACACACACACACACACACACACACACACACACACACACACACACACACACACACACACACACACACACACAACTCCATGCTGGTGGTCGCTGTTTGTTTCAAAAATGTCGAAGCCTGTACAGAACATTGCACAGACAAGCTTCATTTTATTATTGCCAATATGCACTAAGCTAGATGATGCGTGAACCTCACGTTAATTGAGGCGTCTGCAGTTTTCCTTTTTAAGCACAGTTAAGCATACAAAAGGCGACACATTCAGAATGACTATTGCTTCTTTTTAAAGGAACAGTCAACAAAGACAAAGAAAGAAAGATCTCAGGTTGGTCTCAACCGGTTCAGCTACAAGTGTAATTACCACCCTCCCACTATCTTTTGTTGGTTGATATTGTGCGTGTCACCTATTCATGACGCTATTAACGTACCGTCTGTGCAACTATGGTCGAAAATTTGTTAAAACCATGCAGCCAATAGAACGCGATATCAAAAACGAATATGCACATACTCTCATGACTTCCTCTTTTATAACACTTCTAAACTAATCTTACTATTCGCTTGAGGGCACATGTTGAAATTGCGGAATGGAAGCCGTACAGTATAGAAGTGATGCAACGACGTGATTACTCCTGGGCCTCAATTTCGGAATCTGTACATATGCTTCAAATAGAATACTTAAGAAGTTATTCAGTGAATTGTATTAATTAGCAACCTGAACATTGCAATCTGTCGCTCAAGTCCACTTGTTCATGTAATCCATATCGATAGGCGGAATTGTCTTATATGCTCCATGCGCTTTTTTATTTTTCAAACTAAAAGAATAGTTGCACTTTCGCCCGAAAAGTGAAGCATCGATTCTGATAGCAAATTAGCAGACAGCTATAAGAAGTAAGGATACTAGTTTTATCGGCAGTATAAACTTGGAAACATTCGCTTACTAACTGAATTAACAGGCATGGTGTCAGCGCACACGTGCAAACATGAACACATCGTATTCGATGAGCGCGGATACTCGCTGTCCAAACGCTGGTGTGAGCAAGCGCGGCAGCAGCAGCGAGCGAAGCGACCTTCGTGCGATCTATCTCGGTTCAACGCAAGAGCGGCGAGATAACAGCGCGACCATAGGCACGAGCCGTCTGCAGATCGCTTTCAAGATACGGCGCGCGGTCGCGCGCGCATAGTACGCACTTGTTGGCGGAGTCGAAGCCGCCTACCGTCCCTTCCGCGCTGCCTCCGTGAATTCTTCTTGCGCGCGGTCGCAAAATGCGCAGTCGCAAACAAATCACGCGTCAGCTATTTTCGTAAAAATGCTACCAGAATGGCAAAAGGTAGAAAATAGTCCTGATAATTTAAAGAGGTGGACACATTACGTTACTGTAACATTAGAGACGTTAGAGACTTTTAGCCTGTCCGCTATTCCGGTAAACGGGAGCGGTTTGGGCGGATTGCCGGATTTGCGGGGGCGTAAACATGAGTGGCCAGAGCGGTGCAGCCGCCTGGTAGCGTAGAGTTCAACCAGACAAACACAGAGCTAAAACTGCAGTAACCCACTATATCCTGCTTCGCTACTGGTGCAAACTTTTGGCAGCGGCGTACTTGTGAACACGATTACGCCATTGTCGAAAATTTACGCCAGCAGCTACGCAGAATATAGTAATTAGCTTTGTGTTTGTGTGGTTGCGCTTTGCGTCACCAGCTGGCGCCACCAATCTGGCCGCTCACGCTTACGCTCCCGCTCATCCGGCAAACCAACCGCGCTTGTCGGAATACCGGACACACTAAAATTCTCTACTCTATAGTATTAGATACGCGAAAGAATGACACATGTGGCCTTTTTACCTTTTTTACTAAATGTTTTGCTGCAGTTCAATTTATGCAAATTTTGACCATTTGTTCCTGATTGTTGCATTCCACCATTCATACATTTTGTTATTCTTTGTCAAAGTCGGGAAGTGAGGCTATAGCAGACAACATGCGAGGAATTCTTCGTAGCCACGAGCGTGACGACAGCATATCTTCGCGGCGCGAGTACCAGCACCTTCCGCGCTGTGCTTTTAAAATGCGCACATAGTACAGAAAGCCACGCGGTCCAGTGTTCTCGCTATATTCAATATGAAGTGACTTAGTGACCAGGCAAAATCATTTCCCGATGGTACCGCACTAACACTCGAACCGCTGCTAACAAAGCAACAAAATCAATACCGGATGCCATGTGCCCTCGTATGCATGCGGCGGGTCCATATGCCAGCATCAAAGCAAATAAAATATTACACAACAGAAAAAAAGTCGCACTTGGCGGTCACTTCAATAAACTAAACACTTGATCATAGCTGACAGCTAACGTCTCTGAGTGAGCTTTGTTGAGAGCTTACGCATGCTTTTATTTTCCTCGCATGCACTGCAAAAACAAGTACATTATGAAAGGGCAAGAATAGACAATAATACATTTGTCAAGCCCACTGGCTAGCCCTTACGTGAGCTATAAGAAAAAACTAAGCTAAATTTAGTACCCAAATCCCGCGTTACCTCACAAGGCACAACGTACGCTGAAATGTCGGAACACGTAGTTGCTAAATTTCGTCACTGTCCGCCTCAATTTTCTTTGCGGGCTTTGCTAGGCAATTGCAATTCAGCTTTAGTGCACATGTAAATTGTTCAGAAGGAAAAAAAGAAACATTCAATACATGCCGAAGATATTTTTTGGACTGTACTTATTTTTGTGCTTGACGACCCCCAGCAGCAGAATGGGCGATGCGGGAGGCCGTATTTGCGGTCTTTCCTTTACTTTGACCCTCTAAAGTATTTTTTTTTCCTTTTAACTCCTTTGTCCAGCCTCAAACATTGGTCCCTTCGTCCAACCGCAACCGCCTGTTGGAAGAAGTTGCCCATGCAGTGTGAACGTGGTAGCCGTTTTCTGCACATAATATGAGTCTCTTATTTGCTGTGTTGCAGACTTGAACTCCAGTTTTCTAGTAAGTAATGGAGAGGGGGGGGGGGGGTGACACTGGCTGTTTGGCATCTTCCTCACAATTATTAGTTTCGGTTTGTTATTCTGACTCGCTACAAGCATGCTTACCGTGGTGTCGTAGCTTGAATGTATATCACGTTGCTCATTTCACTGTTCCGTTGTCGTCACGGTGAAGAATAAGACGCTGCCAAAGGCTAACTCTTTATTGGGCGAAACTGTGTCCAGGAAAACAAGTAATATTCATAGCGCAATGATAGCGCGGTGACCGAAGTTGTAGAAATCCTATCTACGGGTCAAGCACGACGGCTGTTATACATGACTGACGGTATGTACATTCCATCGTAATCTCTGGAGTCCGCGTACGTTCCAGAATGGGCACCCCTATGCGCGTCGCCCACGCAATCTGATTACATAAGATTGTTTCGCTATACAATCAGCGACAGCATTCGCGAAAGTTCCTACACATGTAGGCGCTTCTTCTGCGAGTGATAATTTTATAACAGCGGTTAGCCGGTGAAAAGCGGTTACCGGAAAAATACGATCAACGTGTCACTATTTTCTGGTTTGGACACACACACCTGCTTCGCCGTAATGGGTGCTTGCAGTATAAAGGAAGGAAGGAACAAATGATATTAAGCAAAATGACAATGGGCCACGTCGAAAGCACTAGAATACGTGTCCTAGACCTGACGTCTCGTCGCGATGACAAACGTTCCCGTCCGCTCGACAAAACTGGGGATGTCAGTATGACAGTATATTCGTCTCGTAGCCCGCACTGCTGAGACTGACGGAACAGTCTTTGTCCTGACGACAAGCTGCTACGTTGCTCGACGGATTTATGCTGCTACAAGAAGAAAAAGAAGCAGAACAAAGGTTTCTCTGCTTTAACGCCAAGAAGTCATCGTTATACTTATGTATCGAGTTCAGAGTTTCTGGGCAAAACAGGAAGTAGATCACAATAAGAACGCCCAATTTATTTGAGCAATTCTGGTTTTGAAGGGACACTAAAAGAAAGAGTAGGTTGATATGTTTTAGCAAATCACACTTCTACATTGTGTCAAAAAAGACCAGTCTTACCGTTTGAAGAGGCTTAGTAAACCAGAAAAAAGGCGCCAAAACAAAACATGGGTGGCGACGACGCTTTGAAGTTCCCGTACCAGCAGGCCGTGACGTCACTGATTTCGACGGTGTCTGGTTTATCTAGTTATCATTATTTTATAGGTAACGATGGGTTATATTTGGTCCTATTGATTCCAAAGACTGAAATTAACAAATTTAGAGAACTTCAACGAGGGCCCACAAAGGCCGAAATACGAAAAAGGAAAAATATACTTTGGAATCCGTGACGTCACGCTCACCTACATCGGCGATATGTTTTCATTTTCTCTATATGTTAATGAAGGTCTCAGGGCGACAGTCAACAACGTAAAATAGAGGTTTCAGAGAGTACTTTATCAGTGCAGATCGACTTGGTGTTCTTCCATATGTTGAAATTGCACCACAATTTGGCACGGGAAAATATAAGAGGGAGAGAATTTCTCGCGAGAGTTTTGTATAATCTTAATTATCATATAGCGCGGGAGCATCCACAGACCACACATACAACACTGAATTGATAGTAATTTCGATGAGCCGCGATGAGCGACGTCTCTCCAACACCTTACAATTACGGGACGAAGGCTATATGGGGCTCCTGTCAGCCACTCAGTACAACTGGAGCCGGCTACTTGTTCCAGCAAAGGGAAAAGGGCTCGCCCCCATTGCACACTACTAATCCTTCCGTGACGCTTCCACTCCTTCGGCGTCGCGCGGTGGGCGATAAGATGCTGGAAGCGGGTGTGTTCCAATTCTGGCCAGTATCGGAGACAGTCTCCGTAGACAGCTAAGGAGACAGATTCGAGCCAAAGTAACGGAACGCGTCTCTGGAAGCGCGTCTCGGTCATGTATATATGTCTCTGTGACGAGATGCCACTCCACGGCGACTAGGAAAAGCTGAGAACAGCACATACTATTTATTTTTTAAATTTTACCTCGTAGCATGTGTGCGCCTATTAAATATACAACGCGTGGCTTCCATTCAGCGCACAGGAAAACGGGGCTATACGTTTCCTTGCGCGCAGAGGACCTTCGAGTCGAGCTTCCATGCTCAGCCGCCATCTTGTTTGCACAGCAAAGCAGCCTGCATCGTTTCTGACTTGGATGATGTCTTCGCGAGGCTTTCTATGACGGCTTCGTCATGATTTGAACGAGACTGGAGATGGCCGCTGTCCGCTTAGCCGTCAACTTTGCCGTCTACTGCGCACATTGCAACACAGCGCTTATGGAGTACACCCCTTCTTTTGGTTCTCTTTTCTGGTTGGCTGACGGAATCCGTGGCCTTTAGCTCCACTGTGCGGAGTTGGTGAATGTTACATCCGCAGCATGAAACGTTTGCTCGAAGCAGGGCTTCGCATTGTAGGCGCTGCTCACTTGCAACATGAAGGTGAAACGTTGCACTTGCGGGCAACTTTCTGTGGCAATCAAAGGAAAACACGTAGGTCTTGTTTGTTTGTGCATATCACTGCTTTATGTAATGTCTTCAGGCCTGGAAAGCATTTTAATAATAAAAGAGTTACATGCGTGGATCCACGTGTTACTGTGTGTACCTAGCCAGTGCTTTTGGCCTCTGGGAACCTATGCTGAATCAGCGCAGCTTCAATGTTCCATAGCCTAGCTCGCACTTACCCAAGCGCGAAAGACCAAAAGGAAAAGGAAAACAACGTCAGATGGAAGAATCAGTGGGGTATTTTTCTGGAACGTTGCTGTTGTAAATACGCATGTTTTAAAAATAAATTCCTCTGTTTTACGCACCACAATCACGATGTAATTATGAGACATGCCATAGTGGAGGACTCCATTTTAATTCCAACCACCCAAGGTCCTTCAGCGTGCGTCCGATCCATGGTACGCGGGCGTTTCTTGCACTTCGGCCCCTATATAGAGATACAGCCATAACGCGGCCGAGATTCGATCCCGCGACCTAGAGCTCATAGCAGCGCAACGCCAAACCCACTGCGCCACCACGGCGGGCGTTTATGCGTTATCTTCGCCTGCTTAAAACTAACGCGAATGAGAGTGTGGTACTTTTTTCAGGAGCGCTCTTAAACAGTCCGGTATTTTGCCTCCGTGGATTTCCCTTCATTGCCACAGAAAAGTGTCCGTAAGTGCACACAGAATAAAGTACGAGAGCAGGCATACTTACGAATAGGTATACACCGGCGCATGCGTAGAAAAAAACAATTCCAGCGTGACTGTTTCATGCAACAGTGGCATGTACGCAAGTGTCGCATTGCAGATACCGACGTAACAGGCGCCGGTAGTCCTCACCCGATGCCGTTACTAACTAGCCTGCGCATGCCACACCCCAGCGAGAGCGACGTCAACACCGATGCAAATGCAATAATACGCCAGCAATTGTAACTGTGAGACGACAGCAGTACAGCGGAGACGGACGTTTCCCTAAAGCTTAGCTTCGCATAGATTCCAGCATGCATAAGTTGGATCTGCATACGCTAGTTCTTCTGCGTAATATATACGGCGAACGCATCATTTCCGTTGGATGTTGTTCCCTTTCCTCTTGATTCTTACGTGGATTTGCAAACACTTTGGCGGACAGCAGGTTATGTTTCTTGAAACCACGCACAACAGGCGAGTATAAGCACAACAGGCTTAACGTGGTCTTTCACCTTCACTTTGTTACCTTAAATTGCGCCCATCTAGTAAGGGGTATTACAGAAGCGGACGGGGTTGTATGAATAAAAATATTACGTGGTGTTGCGCTTAATTTGTTACAATGTGTGATGCTTCGATTTGTGGAGCACTAGCAGTGCGAAGATAGCTTTCTTTACAGAGTAGATAACTTAAGCATAATAAAATATCTCGATAGGTCAAAATGCACCTTCAACCGGCCAAGCGCTTTCATCGTCTCTCCGGGAAAATTCGCCCAAACGAAGCGCTTCGCGTTCTTGCACCCCAGGTCGTGCATAGACGCGAAACAAAGGCCAGGACGGCATCGACCTGGCTTCGCCGTTCCGGAACCTTTCGCCATAGTGTCCACCGCGGCTGCTGCTTATAGCTGCCGCAGTCTCCGTCATTGTTTGCGTCTCATTGTCCGTATATACGGGGCAACCGAAAAAGAGCGCAAAACCGGTCGCCTCTTTTTTGACTTCTATAGCGCTGGTAGACGACAACCGTGGGCCGCGGCGAGCCGCGCGTATAATACGCAGTGCGTGCCCAGCTGGGGCGTTGGCCGCAGCCCGCGCCAACGAGCGCACGATGGTCGAGAGATGCGGATCGCACGAACCGGCACGCGGCGCGGCCCAGGCCTGCTACACACGCTGCTCCGTGCACGGGCCTCTGCTGCTTATTATAAAGCGACGCGGAAGAGTAAAGAAATCGTATCAAGTTGCGGGGGGTTCGAAGGTGCATAGTATACTGACGTATTCATGCCGCTGAGAGGTAGGCGTGCTAACAAGAGCACGAGTATTACTACAGGAACGGCAAGGACAATGCAAACACCGACCATTAGCTGAAAGGCCGCTCAGGAGCGAAGAAGGACACAAAGCTTATAAGTGCTGGGCGGTCATTTGGGTTGATACACTTGGCTCGATCTCGCGGCCACGATATGCCATGCCGGCGTGAGTTGAGCGAAGTCACGCCTCCTGCACGTTGCTCTGCGTGGCCAGTAGCTCGCTGAGCGTATCAAAACGACTCGGCCTTTAGGGCATTCAGTCCCATCATGCTTAGGCATACCTGCAACGAGTGCCATTTTTGAGCTGAGCGCAAGCCGACAGCGAACATTGAAAGAGAATAGGACAAGCGCAGGTCTAACAAACGAACTTTTTTTTTATTTGGAAGCAACGGGCTATATAACCATTGGAAAGGAGGGGATTTGGGTCACGTGTATGATATACGTATGCATTTCATGAGAAGCCAACAAACACTGACACCAAGGACAACATAGGGGAAATTACTTGTGCTTAATAGATGAAATAAAGAAACGATAAATGAATGGAAATGAAAGTGGATGAAAAAACAACTTGCCGCAGATGGGGAACGATCCCACAACCTTCGCATTTCGCGTGCGATGTTCTCGGTTAACCCCCTTTCTTCTCGTTGATGCCTTCACGAAGCATGTGTGGGTTTATTGACCGGTTGCCTTCACCCAAGAAGATCACGTTCTCGTGACGCTTGCGGCATAAAGGATGTTCCACATCCGCCGCCAAGGTCTGTGAGTGGTGGCGCTGGCCAACGCTCCCAGGGTTCTACTAGGAAACATAAATACCCAAGAAAGTGGATGAGGGAATGGCGCCGTGGTAGCTCAATTGGTAAAGCATCGCACGCGAAATGCGAAGGTTGCGGGATCGTTCCCCATCTGCGGCAACTTGTTTTTTCATCCACTTTCATTTCCATTAATTTATCGTTTCTTTATTTCGTTTATTAAGCACAAGTGATTTCCCCTATGTTGTCCTTGGTGCCAGCGTTTGTTGGCTTTTTATGATATGACTAATAAAAATCGGGCCCTCCTCGGCTGACCCCCTTTATGCTCGATATACACGTATTCATTGAGCCTCCCGGCTTCGTGCATGCACCAGGCGTTCGAGGGTGCGCGTTCTGAGCTCTTCTGAACGGACGGTATGGAAGCCGTATATGTCGTGCGAGATATTAGAAATGCTTGAACATTCGTCTTTCTCGCGCCTTAAATGTCGTTACCGTCTTCGGTGTACGCGGGCCCGACGGCTTCGGCGACAGCCGTGTTGACAGGAACATTTCGTTATACTTCCGCGCAGCCGCTGTTGCAGTCCAATCAGTCTTCGCCGGGTTCCGGGCCGCCACTTTGTCACTTGATGGATTGCGGAACACCGCTGGGAGAAAGCCCGGCTTGCATATACTCTGACATGCGCGCGTATAGGCCTCTTTGCGTGGCGTCGTGCGAACTCCACAAATAATCGGCAGCGACGTGCGCACGGGCCATTCATGTCCGGATTGCTGATGGATTGGCTTGGATGTGCCGCTATCAAAGAGTTCGCCGATGTCGAAGGATCCGGCGCTCCGCGTTTGCTGCGAGATCCGGGCCGTGTGACATTAACGGCAACGCACGCCGTTCGAGAAGTAAGCCGGGCGCCCCCGCATTTGTTTTGCCCGTCGCAAGCTCTACTTTTCTTTTAAAGCGGTCAGCATGGGAGTGGAGGGCAGGCTTAGTTGCAACAGATTCACAGTATATGAAAGCGCATACTGACAGACACGGAAAATGTATAGACACAACAGGCGCGCTTGTTGTGTCTATACGTTTTCTGCGTTTGTTTGCGGTCCTATACCGTGATGCTTTTCTTTTTTTCTTTTGTTAGCGTTGATCTTTCAATTGCGACAACAGCTTTGAAAGCCACAAAGAAAGTAAAAAAAAAAAAAAAGAAGCCGGCATATAGCCACCGTGCACTGTTCAGATGGCGCTACGACGTTTTCATTTTTCGCCCCAATATCCCCGGCACCGGCCGCTAGAGGGGCAATGAAAACGATGCGCCATTCCGAACGACACTGGCTCACTTTTCATAGCTCGTCTCAGTCTTATGCACTGTGCTTTGACGAGCTGAAGCTCACTATTATTCGCGCTTCCGTTATCGATAGCGAACTTATTGTGCAGTCATATGCAGAGCATGCCCACTTCGACATCTTGGCAACTCGGACATTCTTGCCTCGTGATAAGCGATCGAAAGAGTCACGGCTAAGGTACACAGAGGTCGCGCGCAAACTGCACTGCAGGGTGCCTATAGCGATGTGCACATGGGAAGCTGCAATAGTGTTAGGAAGATCTGAAGACAATCTGTGGGCCGAACTAGAAAAAGCTTTTCTTTGGATTTTTTGCCCACTTTCGGGGCCGGTGGTGGTCGGACTTTCACAGCCGATGCAAAGGTGCTGCTGCACCATTTAACCGAGCTGCGGGGCACATTAATCGCTGATTGAGCGCCATCTGAGACACACGATAGCTGCCGCCACGCGATAACTTCGGAACCCCTGAAGGGTTAGGTGATTTGGTGGAGTGCTCGGGAAGGACAGCGCTCCTCTTCCTCCTCCCCCGCTCTCTCTCCCTGTGGCGGCAGCTGGCAGGGCCCCGGTGGTGGGAAAGGAGGATGGCAGTCGCCTCCTAATTCGGTGCTCTCGCCACTTGAGACAGCAAACGTATGACAATAGGCCTAGATACATAGCCACCTATACTATCGCTATTTAGTTGCGCTGGTTAACTGCTCCATCCTCGACGGAATTACGCATTGAAACAACAACCGCTGCGCTGCGGTGCTTTAATGTGGTTTTTCGTCGACGAACCCCACGTCACTTGCCCGCTTGACAAATTTGCGTGGTGTTTATTTTAAATATTGCCACACCCTGCAACAGGCTGCCCCCAAATGAGTAAAGCAGACGAACATATTTCTGACCACGCACCGGCACCTGTTTTAACGGACCGCATTGAAGAAGCAGACGAAGGCGCTTGAATCCACGCGCCGGGGGCAAGTGTTCTTTTTATTTATGCGAAAGCGTCAAATGGCCCACTGAGCGAAAAAAAAAAGAAAGCCGGCGGCGTCTGCAGCAGCCAAACTCCCCATTGGCTACGACGCCATGTCAAGAGCGAGTCTCGCGTGCTCGAGATCGTGGGTCGGAGGCTTAGCCGCCTGACTTGGGGAGGAGGATGATCCGGCTATCGCGGAAAGAATCTGGCCGAATGCCATCTGATATGAACTTGTTAACCATGGACAAAAGCGTTTCTTTCACGGCATCGAAAAATCGCACGTAAAACTGGATTGGGATGCCGTCTGCGCCGAGCGCAGAGGAGGCATTCATGTCTTTTACTACTGCTCGAAGCTCTTCCAGTGTCGCTGGCTCGCACAAGTGCTGTACGACGTTTTCGGATACTTGGGGCAGGGCTCGGCAGAATTGCCTCAGTCTTTCGCCGTAATCATTCCTGCACCAACTGTCTTCATCGGCAGTAAATTCACCTCGCTGACGTGCTGTTTAAAGACTGCGAATGTCTGACGAGCGATCACTGTGAATGCCATCCGGAAGCGTGACACGAGGAATTCTGGTAGAGCCTTTTCCCTCTGTCGAGCCCTCTCGTATGTACCGGAGCACGGGTGGGTTGGACACAGAATTACCCTGGGTGGCAGCCTGACTGGCAGCTGTAGACAATAGTCTGAATAATTTTTTTTTTACGTGCCAAAACCACTTTCTGATTATGAGGCACGCCGTAGTGGAGGACTCCGGAAATTTCGGTCACATGGGGTTCTTTAACTGTGCACCTAAATCTAAGTACACGGGTGTTTTCGCATTTCGCCCCCATCGAAATGCGGCCGCCGTGGCCGGGATTCGATCCCGCGACCTCGTGCTCAGCAGCCCAACACCATAGCCACTGAGCAACCACGGCGGGTTGATAGTCTGAATAAAGTGTCGTACTTGACTTTCAGCAAGTCGAGATAAGTCTTGCATTGCAAACATGATCGTGTCTGCATACGTCATCGTGCAACTGCACCCACGCATCGGTGAGACGAAACTGTTGGGCAATAAGCTGGCGTAACGCTCGTATGGATCGTATTCTTCGATAGTGACAGGCCCGTCCGAGTCCGCGAGTGTCGCGGCCCTCGTTTGGGTAACAGTTGAAATCACCGAATGTGAATGTCGGGTAAGGCTCGAACATGTGTGTGTCAAGTGATTGGAAAAATTCCGTTGAAATTGGACTGGCGTGCAGGTGCATATATCACTAATGCCCTAACCCGTCTCCTGTTCAGCAGGAAATCGGCTGCTAACGTGCGGCCGTCTAAACCGTACGTATACAGCGCGCTCCCTTCTTAAAACGAGCGTCAAAGAACACTACTCTCACGCCACAAGACAGCGTTTGGCAGGGAAAAGAAGGCATCAACAGCAAAACGGGTTTTAAAGTCTGACACGTCAAGGCACGTCCGGAAATCACATTCTTGCAAGAAAGGCACGTCGACGCCCCGCGCTCGCGCGACGTGCAGCACCTCTCTCTGTTTGTCGACGGACCGGAACCCTTGAACATTCACAGAGAGGAAATGCACCATCGCCATGATGCAAGCGAAAAACGTCGCCATGTTTACAGGCCTTGTTAAAGGGTTCCGCCCATGGCGCAACCCGATGCATGCAATTTTTTCGGGGCTTTAGATTTGCTGTCTTTTTGCGAACTGCTCCAGTCCGTTTCTGTTTCGTGCGCTCTCCTTATCTCCTGCTTGTCAGTGTCCATTGCTTCTCTAACAAGGAGCAGATCGGCAGCTTGACTTACTGGATCCTTTATCGACGAGTCCGTTGTTGGGGGCATACGGAATCCGCTGGCTTGGGCAAGTACCGTCTCTCGCGTGGTGCCAGGTGTCGGCATCTGGCGGTGCTGGGGCCGGTGGCCACTTCCTACCGGATGACGCGGCCTGTCGATGAACTCGCCGGCTGGTGCGTTGTCCTCGTGCGCTGTGAAGTCCGTTGACTCGTCGATTATGAGTTGTGGGGGAGAGGCCGTGTCGCTTGAGCTAGCATCGGTTGCGCTGAATATGCTAGCGCTCTTCTCAGAAGAGAGGATTCATCAGACGAAGCCTGTACATCGGGGTCCCGGTCGCCTTTGAGTTGTTCTTTGGGGAGCTCGTCATGCTCTTGTTGGTCACCGTTTTCTTCTTTGTTGCTGACAGGGCATAGGATCTAGGCAACAAGCAGACCACTGTGACGTGGTTCCCGGCACAGCGGCGACAAGGGGACATGCACTTCGCGGTCTCGTGACCAAAGACTTCGCACATTTCGAAATGTGGTGTCTCGCTTGCCTTTCCAAGGTGTCCTTCCGTGCCACACCGTGAGCACACCTTGCGAATTCCTCGGCAGTCGAACATGATGTGGTAGCCTTGTATTGACATAAAATTTGGCACGGGCGTCGCCATTTCCATGGGAATAGCCCTTGCGCCGGTGCCGATTTTGGGCCTTCCTTTTCACAGTGATTCTTGAATTGTAGGAACTCTTCCTCAAGAAGACAGGGCTGCCTCAAGTGCGGCGTCTCTCACGTACGGGGGGGACACGGAAGGCGTAAATGTAAAGGACGCGTGGTCCGACTTCGGCAAGTAGGACCGAGGCATCCTTCAGAACGAAGGCGCCCCTGGACGATAGTTCAACAGCGGCTGCTGCGGACGCGACAGCTGCGATGAACGTCACTCCTCCTTGGTGCTGGAGGGCCTCAAGGCCTCCTGGCTCTGATCGTGTTAAGAAGTCCGTGCCGCAGAAAATTTGGTGCCCGCGTCGAACGTCACACGGCAGATTTTCGAACCACGCATGCCCAGGCCCTCCATGTGACGGAAGGAATTTGCTGAACTAATTGCATTTCTCAAACTAAAATACGTGGAAAAATCGAAAACTGCGACTTACGCACAACCCACAGACATGATAGCTCTCGGATTGTAATTTCACTATAGGAGAAAACAGAATTATGTTGCGCAAAAACTCAAGAAACACCTTTTCCGGCGTTTCTACAATTTACAGACCGGCCGCGGCGTCCGCCATTTGCGCGCCCCGGCGCTCGGTGTCTTGGGGGCCATGGAGTGGCGCGCCCGGTTCCTTGCAGTACCTCCAGCTGGCGCTCGCCACCGCCGCATCGCGGTCTATGCAAGGAACCGCCTTTCTACCGCAAAGCCCGCCTTCGTGCATAGCGTTCGTGGCCAGCGTATCCCGGTAAATATTACGGTTACATACGCTCCAGTTGCCTGGAAGGGTGAGAAGCAGTCAGGGATCTTTGAATGCTATCACGTTCCACTCTTAAAGGTGAAGCTTAAAGGGGCCCTGAACCGCCATTTGGGCTTAGTGAAATAACATAGTCCGCGGGTAGCATACGCTGTTGTGAACATCTCAGTCAAGTTCTGCTGTCGTACGCGGTCCGTGGAGCTCGCAAGCGGAGCGCGAAGTCACCTTTTTCTCAAACGCTCTCGTTTCAAAAACCCCATGATCCTCGCTCCTTTCTGTGTGCTTTATTTCGTCATAAAGCACACTCCAATACGCGGCTGCTATTGGTCGCTGCGCTCGGCTACACCGCGGCCGCCGCGAGGTGCCGCCATGAGCCCAGTGGCTAAGCGCACTGCGGCTCTCTGAGGACAGCCGCGTTTGGCTTACGTTTAGCGCGCCATAGGCACCAAGTCGGAGATTTGAACTGCGCGCCACGGTGACGTCTCCGCCGTAGCCTTCGCAGTGCAAGGCATTGGAGGAGGAAGGGGAGCACAGCTGAGGCCGTGTTTGATTGTGAATAACTCCGCGTCTGCTGAACGCATTGAAGTACTTTTTACGGCAAAGTGGTTCTGAAATAGCCTATCTTCACTTCAAATGTCTTTCTCCACTTCGATAAAGAGTGGTTCAGGGCCCCTTTAAGCGTACGATGCGGCTGTGGAGCACTCGCAAAGAAAACGAGCGGTCGCTCGCTCGTCCAATGGGTGGTAGTCGTCGTTCGCTGGTTCGTCTAGTCGTTTGCTTACTCGTTCGTTCAACTATAACTATTAGCTCGTTCGACCACTATGTCTCTGAGACACACGTAATGAGACAACAAATGACGCCTCAATATGAACGGCTGCATCATTTCACTTACCGCAATTTCGGCCACATTATAGCGCGACAATTCTTTGCGCGGTCATCACTTCACTAAAGTCATTTCTCGCAAATATTATTTCGGAGCGAGCGCAACCGTCCTCAATGCATGCGCCTTAGTGCAACTCGGTTCGCGACAAGTACGTCACTTCGTGCACGTATGAGCTAGCGCAGGATGAAATTTTATTCGTGATGAGTCACTATCCTGAAAAAAACAATGCACTTGTTTGAGCCTGAATGAAACGCTGTTCCCGCATTCCCGCTCCGCGAACGAATACTAAAAAACTGATTTCATTTTCTATATACGTAGAATCCGGACTGGATAATCGGCCGCGCGTATTTCTGTCGACTTTGAGGCACGAGAAACATAATAGCACAATCGCCCACCTCCGAGCCTTTGGGCGTGCTTAGAAGATTGGCAAGAACGCACGTTGGCCACTCTGTAGCTGGTAATACTCTTTCGGAGCTTCAGAGCAGCGTTCGTTCGTGCCCTCTGTCGTCCTTTGTACGTCATAGCTGATACGTACGCGCCGCAATTTCACATGGCAAGGACAGCGCGGATTATTTAGGCTACTGAGGACTTACTGGAGGTTAGTATGTTGGCATTAGATCGTAGATGTGTTATTTACAACCATTCGCAACAAGATCTTGAGACACGCACTTGACGAATGTTGCGTACCTAATTGTAGCGCACGCGATACATTCAGAGTCGTCAAGGCACATCGTTAGCGCTCGTTCAGATCCTTCTTTAAAAATAGCTATCAAAACAGAAAAAAAGCTGCCGTCACTGGATTTGCATAACCGTCCGTTTAGAATATATATGCTGTACACAAAATTACTCGGAGCTAGAAAGCCAACGCGAACGCTTAAAGCGCACCGCCTTGCCATGCGTGCATTCACTCTGCGAAAGGTCGTCTGCTACGCCCGAGCGGTGTAGGCGGCGCCACGGGGGAGGAAGGAGCATGAAAGAGAGGATAAACTAGGAGGAGGGAATGCGGAGGAGGAGAGTGTCGCTACTTTACGAAGTTTAAGGTGTTTTACGATGCGGCGGAGGCGAGCGCCAGCTAGAGGAATTACAAGGAACCAGGCGCGCTGCTCCGTGGCCTTCAAGACACCCGGGCAATGGCGCGCGCAAATGGCGGACGCCAAGGCCGGTCTGTGAATTGCACAGACGCTGGAAAAGGGGTTTCTTTGAGTTTTCGCGTAACAGAATAATGTTTTCTCGTATAGTGAAATTACAGTTCGAGAGCTACCATGTATGTATGTCGTGTGCAAGTCGCAGTTTACAATTTTTCTACGTATTTTACCCTGAGAAATTCAATTAGTTCATTATATTTCTTGTATCACATGGAGGGCGTGGTTATGTGTGGTTCGAAAATCTTTTTGCGAAGCGACGTCAGGCCCCACACACTCTCAAGTTCAACAATCGGCCACGCGCTGCTGCAAGCAAAACCAGCGTTGTAATATCACTTCGGGATGCTTACGTTAGTTTGAACATTTTCCGCTGGAGGCGCCGTAATAAGCGCAATTTTTTTTTTTTGCAGACTTTCTCCTACAATTACCGAAGCACGTTTATTACATGAAGAAGAGGGCGAAATTATCATTGCTAATTTGATATTGTATTCTTTGTAAGTAAGTTTATTGTTTCTTTGTCATTATAAACGCAAATAGCGTTCAGCATCATCGATCTTTCACGTGACCTCTGGCCTGGATTTAAAATTTTTACCGGTATTTTCGAGTGCATGGCGGCACGGATTCATTCGTTCGTGCGCTCAGACTGGTTGCTTCTTTTTCGCTAAAACTAGTTTATTGCGCTTCGATGTCACGCGTTATTTAACCTGGGGTGAAGTGTCGTGTTTGCAAGCGGACATGTAAGCCCGAAAGTTGGGTATCGGTCGTGAGCCATTCGGAACACGTCTGCATCGAAACGGGAGCTGGATTCTGGTGCGGCTGACAACGGCAATAACGGTGAGTCGTTCAGCACCGCTGCTTGAATCGTTATATAATATTCGTCTCATTAACTTACAGGCGGAGACAAGTTAACGAACTAGATCCTGCACAGCATATGGCAGTCGGGATCCTCCGTTGCTGTTTCCTAAATAAACCGTTACTTGCGAGGCTGTCGTTATACACACACAATCGGGAAAGAAAGAGCGATATCGGAACGCGCGCCTCATTTTTCATCTTATTGTAGCCGTGGCCATAGGTAGCTGGGTAGCCTTAACAATATACATATAAAACTTATTTTCGAGTCCGCCGGCAACTTTTTTCGTCCACAAAATCGAATAATCCTTTGGTAAAATGATGTGAAAGTACAGAATTTAATGTATTAAACAGTTGCAAGCGTGATAATTCACTCATATTTCGTACTTGTTGGTTCCAAATGTTCTTGCTGTTCAGTTTGGTTCACCGTAGGGCATTTATTTTTGCAGCAGTGCATCACGTTCGTGCAGAAAAATAATGCATCAGTTCTAATAGCTTCATGACTTTCATGTATTTGCTTGTGGAACCAGCAGTGTGATCTCTTCCAGTGTATAAATGAACGCACAAATGTTCTCATTTGTGATCTTAATAATACTTAAACTGTTTACATGCATTGTATAGTTAGGCAGGCATAAATTTATGGACAACAGCAATATTTATTTAACGTGCTGCTTAAGCGCCCTAGAACAGACAGGGTATATTTGCATGTGTTCTGTAGTCGCGAACCATTACAATATATATGTCACACCTTTTTGCATTTCATATTGCAAAATTGTGCTTTTTTCAATTTCTGATTCAGTCAAAATTTCTGTTCCAGACATGCAGTAATGAGGATGGCACCAGTATAAAGCAACACACTCCACACACTAAACAGAAGCTGCTGCCTGCTACAACAAGGCCACTGTGTGGACATTGGCTGCTACTACAAGGTAAACAACATGTGGTTCAGAAATAAATATGCCTGATATATGCTGTATTGTCTTGCTAGTCTTGAGATACATGTCATTTGTTTGCAGCAGAAATTAATGTTTGCTCATGTTTATGGTTCAGTATAATTGGTTCGAACATAAAAGAAAACACACATGAGTTTGGCTAATCTGTGCTGTATCTCATGTGTCACCGTTCTGCCTCAACAGAGTCCATGCCAAGCATACCTTGGTCATCACAGGAGCTCCTATCCACACCAACAGAAAGGGGCTGGAGCTGAATTTGCAAGGCTTTTACACCACGAACAAAGAAGCGCATGCAGAAGAATTTACATGAGATATCAAGTCTGCAGAGCACTGTGTCAAGACTGAAAAAAGCTTCAGCCACCATTCCACCAGCGCGGACAAATTGGCTGAGTCATCCAGGTAACTCAAAAAGGACTTTATGGAAATTCTTCGTCTTCAGATGCGCCTGCAACTTCTGATCAAGCACGGACGACGCTGGCCAAAAGAGTTCCATCAGTTTGCCCTTAATCAGCTTCCTGGCCATGTCAATTCCATTTGTGCCAAGTGTAATTTTTCTTCTATAAATGCAAGCTTTTTCATTGCCCATTCTCGTTAGAGATCATTCATCCTCATCCAAACATAAAGGTCAACCGATTCTTCGCTGATACTTAATGCCAGTCACTGTCTAGTAGCATAACATATCTGTAGCAGTACCTTTTAGTGCGTGTTGTCATGCACAATTCCTCTCCTGAAATAGCTGATGCAACATCGACATGTTTCTTGCATTAACCTACGCACTGTTTGCTATGCACCATTTTACTTTTCTTGATGTTTTTGGCCTTCAATGCTTGCAGAGCAGGGTGGCTTCTCTCTTGAATGCAAGCTTTCTCATTTTCCATACTCCTAGTCTCGTTGATGGTTGCTCTTCTTCCTCGATAGCCTGGGTCTTTGCGCAAGCTACACTGAATGATAGATTGCAGAATCTGGTTTTGCTGCCCCACTTGGTTGTGGTTGCCGTGTTACATTTCTCGGATGTGGGGGCCTGCTCAGTTACATTGGTAAGCAGTCTCTCGAGGTAAGCATTTGCTCCTGCAGTCCGCACAGCGACATAGACTCCCAGTGTACACACACCATAACTGGTGCTCCCCGTTCATTTTTTCCTGCTGCAGCCATGGGCAAATTGTGCTTGTGGTCTACCTCGGCCATGATTTGCTCAAAACTGAGACCAGCATATGTGCTTACATGGTTCGAAGTGTATGAAGTTGATAGCCGTACGGGGGGAAATGCCTGCAAAAATGGCTGTCAAAGGTGATGCCCATGAAAGCGACTTGTCCATATTGAGACAAAGTGGGACACCAAATGTGAGCCACACATTAGTGGCCCTCGACAGAAAAGAAACATGCAGGTTGGAAAGGAGTTAATGCTAAAATGCCGGATAGTCCATTTCGCTGTGTTGCTTGCGGCAGCAGATGCCTGCGTCACCTGATTGCTTCGCAATGGAAGTTGCTCATCTTCAACGGCTACTGTCGTTTCAAACAGGTGCGACGCTCTGTCCAATCTGTTTGTACTGCTGTTTGTCGCTCGTTACCAGACCACCACATGCGACGAAGGCAAGCATTATGCCTGTAAGTAGGCGGCTGAATGTATCCTAAGAGACGCGTGTATGTGAATGCTCACTGTTGCCATATGGTTTGTAGTCAATGTATAATGTATTCTCTGAACACTATGTGGTGAATGATTGCCGTTTATTTTTGCTGTTATCTCACTTGGTTACGGTCGCCGTATTATGCTTATCGGATGTGGGGGCCTGGTCAGTTGCATTGGAAAACAGTCTCGAGGTAAGCATTTGCTCCTGCAGTCCGCACAGCGACATAGACTCCCAATTTACACACCATGATTCGTGCTCCCCGTTCAGCCTTTCCTGCTGCAGCCATGTGCAAATTGTGTCTGCGGCCTTTCTCAGTCGCAATTAAGCACGAACGGAGACAAGCATACGTGCTTACATGGTCCAACGTGTTTGAAGTTCATAGCCACATGGGTGGAAAGGCCCGCATAAATGGCTGCCGAAGGTGATGCCCACGAAAGCGACTTGTCCATATTGAGACAAAGTGGGACACCAAATGTGAGCCACACACTAGTGGCCCTCGACAGAAAAGAAACATGCAGGTTGGAAAGGAGTTAACGCTAAAATGCCGGATAATCCATTTCGCTGTGTTGGTTGTGGCAACAGATGCCTGCATCACCTGATTGCTTCGCAATGGAAGTTGCTCACCTTCAACGGCAACTGTCGGTTCAAACAGGTGCGACGCTCTGTCCAATCTGTTTGTACTGCTGTTTGTCGCTCGTTACCAGACCACCACATGCGACGAAGGCAAGCATTATGCCTGTAAATAGGCGGCTGAATGTATCCTAAGAGACCCGTGTATGTGAATGCTCACTGTTGCCATATGGTTTGTAGCCAATGTATAATGTATTCTCTGAACACTATGTGGTGAATGACTGCCGTTTATTTTTGCTGTTATCTCACTTGGTTACGGTCGCCGTGTTATGCTTATCGGATGTGGCGGCCTGGTCAGTTGCACTGGAAAGCAGTTTCTCGAAGTAAGCATTTGCTCCTGCAATCTGCACAGCGACATAGACTCCCAATTTACACACCGTGATTCGTGCTCCCCGCTCACGTTCAGCCTTTCCTGCTGCAGCCATGGGCAAATTGTGCCTGTTGCCTTTCTCGGCCGCGATTAAGCACGAACGGAGACCGGCATACGTGCTTACATGGTCCGACGTGTCTGAAGTTGGGTGCAAAGGCCCGCAAAAGTGGCTGATGAAGGTGATGCCCACGAAAGCGACTTGTCCATATTGAGACAATGTGGGACACCAAGTGCGAGCCACACATTAGCGGCCCCCGAAAGAAAAGTAACGTGCAGGTTGGAAAGGAGTTAAGGCTAAAATGCCGGGTAGTCCATGTCGCTGTGTTGGCTGCGGCAGCAGATGCCTGGTTCACTCGATTGTTTCGCAGTGCAAGTTGCTCATCTTTAACGGCGACTGCCGCTGCAAACAGGCGGGACACTGACCAATCTGCATGAGCCGCTGGTTGTCGCTCGTTACTAGACCGCCATGTGTGACGACGACGGTGAGCCGTTTACGAGCTCGCGTCAAAGATTCCAGCGTATCTCGACATACAAATTTTATTTCTGCTATTGCACGAGAATGTACATACACTGCTTGTCTTCTGCCAATAAAGTCGCACGTTCTGTTCACTCACTTGTGGCTTGTTTGTATGGGCGTCAGTAGAGGCTCTTTGGTCTCCTGGCAATTAGAACGCACCGGCTACGCGGCAGCCGAGGCGAGTACGGCGCGTACGAGCGGATACAAGCGTACACTATGGTGGCTAGAGGGGGGTAGTGTGACGGGCGGGAGCGGAGGGGTGCACAAATTTGTGATGAAAGATGGCGGCCCCAGTAGAAGGCGCTGGCTGCGCGACAGGTGCCAGCGGGGCTGGCCGGTTTCGCGTTGGACCGCGTGTTTTTACTTTCACCTTGTTTCCAATAATCACACGCCGCGTCCGTGTTAACAGGACATGAACTAGTCATTTTGTTAGTTCGTTGAAAAGCGTGCGTTTGAAATTTTAAATGGTGCTACTTAACATAAACGAAAACCACAATATTTCTGACAGACGCAGCTGGCAAGCGGCGTTTAGTTTATAATTAAATGTTTCTCAGCATTGACCAGATTTGACATGTTTCGCCAACTTCATGTGAATTAATCCATTTACGTGAGCGCAGTCATACTGTCTTGAGTGTTTGTTTCTTTATGGGCTTTTTTTGGAGTGTAAGCTGCTTAATATTTCCTCTTATAAGAAGCAATGGTTCGCGTGTTTATTTTTCGCTCTCGAAGGGTTTGTTCAGTGTTGAAATCATTTAAATTTAATTTTCTCTTTTCTTTTTCCTTGGAGAGCTTATATCTTTAGAGTAGAAATGGCAATGCTGTTGTCAGGGCTCTGTCGCACCGGACATTTTCATTCATTATTTTTTTAACTGTTTCACTCCCGTTCCGTCGCTTTCGTGAAAATTGATTCTGGAGCAGTTTTCTCAAGTATTTGCAATGAATGCAGGGGCCGTTACTTTCACATACGTAAGTGCACTTGATGGAAAGGTAACACCCAGCAAACGATATATATCTTCCTTGCTCCTCTGGTTTCACGCCGCAGCCTCCACACAATATAAGTGCATGTGTGCTGTGGAGCACTGACTGCGCTTCCTCCGGCGAAGAAACAGTACACTGTGCGCGCAATTGGCCCCTGAGGAATACAGAGCAACACAACGACTCCGGTTGGTTGCTTTCCGACTTGAATTTCACTAACTTCGGCACCAAGATGTGGTCAACCTGCTCGCCCTCGAGCTCACTGGTTCCGAAAAACACACTGTAACGTTCACTTGGAAACGTTACCTTAGTCCATGTTGCATCAGGTAGGCAGACATTATGACACGCACGCTCAAGTTGCACGGCGTGCTGTTTATCTGAGGCAATGATATCTGGTATATCTGGCCCCTGGCGTAGCTGCGTGTGCGCTACGGTGTCTTCTTGCTGGGCGTCTTGCCTGTTGATTGCGTTCAGCTTTTGCCGTTTTGCAGCAGGTCCAAGCTGCTCGCATATATTTCTCTTTCCTCTTCATCGGAGCTTCGTGAAATACTTAGGTGCCTCAGGGAACACAGTGGGCGCGGCGTCTTCTTTCAGACGCGGACGATCGCGCGGCAATTCCACAACCTCACCGTCGACTGTGTGCCGGTAGGTCCTTTCGACGAACCTTTCGTCGAAGTGCCGTTCACAAACCACGCTGTCGTTGGTAAGCTCTTTTTCAGCCCGTTTAATATTTCAGGTCCACTGCTCCCTTCGCAAGACATCAGTTGGGGCTTTCAAACACAGGAAGCTTTTGCGAGAAAGATCGATACCCGCCTTTGCATCCAGGTATAAAGCACGTGCTTGAGCGGCCTGACGGCAGGGTTCATTACATCCAACAGTCTGAATCTGAAGAGTCCATTCCTCGTGTGGCAACGCGACGACCCAACACTGCAGACAAATTTCACAGACGACGACAGAGGCGACAGCGAAGCGTCAACGCAGCCGGCGAAGCCTTGTCAGTGCCCGGCCGTCGCAAGCGTGGCACCTTTGAACACAGCAGTGCCCCTAGCGGTGGCTAAATTTTCACCGCGTTCCGCGCGCTCCTCCTCCACGGCGCGGATGAAGCGCCCGCCACACTACCCCCCTCTAGCCACCATACGTACACGACCGGCACGGAGGAAGGAAACTAAGGAGAGGCCCTGACGTCACTCTTTGTGAAGCAAAAGTGAAGCCGGAATTTGGCGTTGCTCATGGCGATGCTCCGCCTTTTGGGCCACCCTCCTCTCTTGTTTACATCTTTCGCGAAACCACGCCGCGCTGCGCATGGTGTCGCGCGCGCTCGCGCAACATCTGGCAGAGCACGGTGCAGGTAACACAGCGCAACAAGACACGGTGACTAACGCAAACCCGCCCACTCAGCGCCTTTGCCACGGCCCGAAACCTACCAGAGCAACACGTGGGAGCTCTCAAAACCATAACAACGCCGCCATTGTGGCCCAAAAGGCGTGGCCATACAACAAAAAAAAAAAATAAAAAAGCAGCAAAAAAATGAGAACCTACTACGTCATTTCCGCCACACTTTTCTCCTAGCGCGCGGAGGGGGTAGGGCTTCTCCTTAGTTTCCTTCCTCCGTGACGACCGGTAAAAAGCGGCCATATAGAATAATGCTCTAAAAAAAGAAAAAATGTGCATTTCCGCTTCCCGTTTTAGCAGCGTCATCTGGCGTCCACCTAGGTAAGTTCCATGCGCTGCCGCTGCTTATTTTCGAACCACTGCGGAAGGTACAGTCAGGCCCCGCACACTCTCAAGTTCAACAAATGGCCACAGAGGGCGAAAAATCAATCGAGGCGCGTTTCAGCGTAAGCGCGCAAGTGGAGCTACTGTAATTTGGTCGACTACTTTAGTTTGTGCTTTCTCTGCTAGGGGCGCTGAACATGCTGAATTTTTTAATTTACACAAACCATTGACATGAACAATCGAGGTGTCTAAGGATGCTTTTTTACCTCAGGCAAATAGGCAGTTGATTTTTTAAAAATTTGATTGTTGAAGCTGCTTTTTAGTCATAGCGTCAAGGTTTTCGTGCTCGATTAACCACCGACAGCCGACAGCCTATTGGTATCGATGTGTTTCCTGGCCGTTGGCGTTCGAATACTACGGCGGTAAAACATTTTCGAAAGCATGCTGGTTTCGTCTGCGGGTCATTACATAGACTTGCTGTAAAAAGGTCTACTCTTGGCAAAGAATACTGCCTCATTTTGTTTAGGCGTTGATTATCATAATGAATGCGGCGAAGGTTGAGGGAGTACGCTTGAAGGTACGTTTTTATGCCGTTGATCTCCATAACACCGCAAGTACGCAAACCGATGTCACAGAACACCCGATGCATCATTGTGTGTTCTCCGTCATCGCTTGTTTGCTGTATGCCTACTAATTCTTCATTTCTTCAAGTGTTGTATCCTCCTTTTGTCCTTGCTCTCTTGTGCTTCACTTACAGTATGTCGTTCCGTCAGCTGTAGTGCGCATTTGCAAAACCAATACGTTTGATAAGACGCAGTGGTTATCATAATTTCACTACACGTGTATTAAGCTGGCACATATGGTTCAGATACAGATACCTGTATGCGAACTTGCACGACGTTGATGCGGAGATTAGGATAATTATGACACCCGTAAGGAAGAGGCAGCTGACGGCCGTATAAGCGGTTGCGTTCTTTCCGCCAAACTACCCGGCCTGGTAGTGCTGTAAAGATGCTGTATAAAAGTGACACGCGGTGACAGGGAAATTATTATACTTAGCAGCCGACCGTACGCCTTGTAGCTTAGGTCTTCTTTCTTGTGCGTTTGTGCTACCCTTATTAATGAGCCATTTCTTGACTATGTAACCGCGTTTGTGTGGATGCGTAGACGTGTGCTTTTTGTTGTACTTGTAAAATGCAAATAAAATATTTTCAGGCTTACTCAATCTTTGGTGTCGTGTGCGCTTATTCCAGTCGAGGCCATCGTGCCACCTGGAAACCGCATTCTGTCAGTAGCCCTACACGAAATGCAACAGCTGGAGCGCGGCGGCACAATTTAACTCAGGGCAACGGCGGCGTAATAAACGAAAAACCGCTCGGGATGCCCTTAAAAGTCAGTTTAGAGTGTGCCTTAACTCGATATGACTCAGCGCTACATGTATTCTGCTGCGCCTCGATCGTGCTCCCGCCAGTTTGGTTGCTGTGTGGCAAACGTAGCGCCTACATAAATACGTAGGCGCTACGTTTGCTGCACAGCAACTAAACTGGCGGGAGCACGATCGAGGCGCAGCAGCCAGATACCCAGTAAAGCCACAGAACACCTGGTAAAGCGTGTGCAAAACCCCGTTTCCGTTTCCTGTTGTACAGCGCCACCTGTGGTCGCATACTTTAGTTCACGACGCCACCGCTATGCTTATTTCCGTAGCACTGTGGAAGGTACAGTTTCCCTTCTCTAAGTTTGTATAGGTGTTCTGTGGTACAGTTTCCCTTCTCTAAAGTTGTTCTTTATTCTATGGCGACGTACGTCCGACGCCGACACCGTTTCAACGGCATAGTGTTCAGGGGTCCGTGTCGCAGAAATTTTCGAGGGTGTAGTTAGGTTGTGTCGTAGGTGTAACCTGGCAGGACACCACGCCGCCGCGTGTGACACGCCTAAGTGCGCGCGCTGCGAGCAGTTCGGCCACGCGTCATGCGACGCGGCGTGCGTACGATGCGGTGGTGACCATGCGGTTTCGGCGTGTAGTGTCCGCACCTACTCGTCAGTGACCGCGAGGCCTGAGCAGCAGGTACCTGCCGCTGAGGAAGCGGTTGCTTCGCCGGTAGCTGATACGGTCTCTGCCTTGGATGAAGGAGATAGCCAGGCCTCCTCGAGCGTGGTCGAAGCCGCCGAGTGCGGCAGCGATTCCGTGGACGCCACTGCGGTCGCTTCCCCGTCTGTCACGGCAACGTGCGATGGGGGAGCGGGCGGGGAGGTTGAAGCGGGCATCGCTGTTGCCTCCGTGGCTGGTACGCCTGTCGCTACAGCGGCCGCTACCCCTGGCGCGTTGGAACCGCTGACTGGCACGACTGGCACTGTTAGCCGGTCGGGCCATAAGCGTAAGAGCCGGCGCGCTCACCGCGCTGGCTCCGCTGTCAGGGCGGCGGCCGCGGAGCGTGCGTCGAGCTCGGACGAAGGTGGCTCCCAGAGCTCGGAGACTGGCGCTCCAGAACTTAAGCGCAGTGCCGTAGAAACATCCGACTCTGATACTGACGTTCCATCGGACACGGAGAGGTCCCCTCCTTGTCCGAATTGCAAATGGGCTCGGTGCGATTGCTCTGAGATGTCAGACAGGTACTATGAGTCTACTGATGAGGGGTCTCCAATTTCGGAGACTCTCTCATAGGTAGTCTTTGCTTATTTGTCTTTAGCGGCTAGTATTCCCTAATACTAGCCTGCTCTTTATTTATTTATTTTCCTAGCTTTTCGTCCTCCTTTGTTTTCACTAGCTTTTAGCTAAATTCCTTCCCCTTTAAAATGGCTCCTTCCCTCACTATAGCTACCTTTAATTGTCGTGGTTTGTCGCGCGCTTCTAAGCAGTTAGAGGTTATAAATTTGGCTAAATCCAAAAAGGTAGATGTTCTCGTACTTCAGGAAACTTACGTTCATAGGCTAGGCCAGATCAGCCACTTCGACCGGATTTTTCGCACTCGGTCTTACTGGAGTTATGGCGCGTCGGGCAGCCGAGGTACGGCCATCGTTTTGATGCCGAATTTCGACGGCCTTGTTATTCGCCATGCCAGGGATTCCGAGGGCCGCGTCTTGTCGGTGGATCTTGATTGTGGCATTCGAATTGTTAATGTTTATGCTCCAACCCGGGCTAGAGAACAGAGAGAGTTTTTCGATACATTAGAACCCTATTTGGTCGGTCCCTCTCGACTAGTTCTAGTAGGCGACTTCAACTGTGTGTTAGAACTGGTTGACCGCCTCTCGCGTAGAGGGACTCCATTACGTAAAGATAAGCGTGCAATTGCTACACTGCGACAGCTCGTCGATGGGCTGGGACTGGTCGATGCTTGGCGCGTACTTCGCTCTGGACAGTCAGGAATGACATGGACAGGGAGGGGTGGGCAGAGCCGCATCGATCGTTTTTACATCTCATCGTCACTGGCTCCCAGTGTGCATTCCTCGTGGTTAATTCCTTCTGCTCTTAGCGACCACTGCTTCCTAATTCTGCGGTTTGCCGATTCTAGCTTAGTACCAAAGGCAAAGAGACCGTGGCGCTTAAATCCACGTCTCCTAAAAGATAGGCAGGCAACCGCAGAGGTATCATCCATACTATTTCGATCGCTTCATAACACAGCGAATCTTAGTGGTACGGAATGGGATGACGTGAAGGTCAGGGTGCGTGAGTGCTTCAGGTCTTGGGGCAAGCGTCGAGCGCGCGAGGAGCGTGAGGAGATAAAAATCGTCTCCGACGCGATCCTCCTGCTCTCGAGGCCACTGTCCGGCGGGCCTGGAGTTGCTCCGGCACTGGCCTCACTCCGAAAGGAACTTCGGATTCTCCTGCAGCGACGCTGGGATGGCTTGAGGGCCACAACCCGAGCAGAGCTGTGGGAAATGGAAGCGTGGTGCAGCAGAAACGTCCTACGTAAACATCTTTCAAGGAAGAGCACAACTCTCTCTTCCCTAATAGATCCAAGCGATAATAGCATAGTCGACTCACCAGATGGAGTTCTCGCACTGGCGAGGCAGTTTTACATGTCCTTGTATGCTGAACCAGTTGCCTCTCCAGCTGTTTTTCCGTTTGCTCTACCAGCTGAGCCGCCACAAGTGTGCGACTCAGCCATAGATGAGGACGAGTTATTTTCCGCCTTGAAGTCTATGAAGCGTAATCGCAGTCCAGGATCCGATGGTCTTACAGTCGAGTTTTATGTTAAATTTTGGACACTGTTAGGGAAGCCGTTCACATCACTGGTGAACCGGCTACTCAGTGAAGGGACCTTGTCAGCGTCTCAACGAGAGGGGCTAATCACTCTCCTTTGTAAGGACGAGTCGAGGAGCACCGATCTGCGAGCATGGCGTCCAATCACGCTTCTGAACTGCGATTACAAGGTCATAGCAAAGTGCCTGTGCACGCGACTCACGCCAGTACTCAGCACTGTTTTGGGTCCGTACCAGGCATGTAGTGTCCAGGGGCGCTCTTGTCAGCTTCACGGTTTAGCAGTGAGGGACCTTCTCCTGTGGGCAAACACCAGGAAACTTCCAGGTATTCTTTGCTCCTTTGATCAGGAGAAGGCTTTCGACATTATTAGCCATAGGTACCTTTTCCGTGTTTTGGAAGACGCTGGTTTTAGTGTGGGTTTTCGGCAGATGGTCCAAGCTTTGTATTCTCGACCGACTTCTGCTGTTGTCATACGGGACCGCGTCTCGGAGGCATTCATTGTGGGGCGTGGTGTACGGCAGGGGGACCCCCTCTCACCTGCCCTCTACGTACTCGCTTTTGAACCGCTTCTGCAGAGGTTGTCCTGTCACAGCAGAATTGGCAGGTTCCTACTCCCACCAGGTTCCCCTCCGGTTGCACTATTTGCCTACGCGGATGACTTGTCCATTGTCGTCCCTGACGAAGCATCAGCTTGCGGCGTCTTGGAGGTCATGGACAGTTACTGCAGGGCGAGTGGTGCAAGGTTGAATAGGTCGAAAAGTGCAGCCATGTACTTGAACTCCACTCCGGCCAGTCCGCAGCCCGTTCATGGTCTCCCCGTGAAAACGCGGCTGCGCATTCTAGGCTTCCAATTCGAACCAGATGGTCTGTCTCCTGAAAACTGGCAACAGGCTAAGGAGAAGCTTGAAACCAGAATTCAGCAGTTCAGCGCGTTGTCATGCCCATTGACTGCTCGAGCGACAATCCTGCGCTCACTTCTGTTTTCGTTCCTGACGTATGTGGCGTGTGTGTCTCCTGTTCCGACCCGAACCAAGCATATCTTGGAGAGGGTCCTCTTTCGCTTCCTTTGGAAGGGTACAAATGGTTGTGTAGCTAGGCGGGTGCTCAAGTTGCCCAGGGATAAGGGAGGACTCGGAATTCCCGACCTGGGCATCGTGGCTACCGCACTACACGTCAGATGGACCCAGGTCGCTCTTAACTCGGATATGCTCCTGACTCGAAGCTTTACCTCGTTTTTCCTTAGCACCCGACTCCGCTTGTTTTCGCAGAGCACTTTTTCGCACTGCGTTCCTCGTTCAGTTACCCCGTCCACCATTTATGCGGCGGCTGCCAACTCTTTGGTAAGCCTCCGCACGGTTCGCCCCGACATCGACGTAGTTTCAACTCCACTCCAAGAATCAGTAGACATCCTTACCCCAGGCCTCCCTCCGCACTGCCAAATGTATGACCTGTCCATTCACAGGCCAAACTGGAAGCTCATCACGGCTAGCTTCCTCGACGCTAGGCGAGCCACCTTTATGTATCGCCTGGCGCGAGGGTGCCTGCCGTTGGGCTACAGGCCCTTCACTGCCGTCCCGGTTAGTGGAGTGTGCCCGTTCTGTGGCGCTCGTGAGGACACGGTTCATGCCTTTATGCAGTGTTTGCTTCCTGCAGCTCTTCTCTGCAGGATCGCTAGTCTTTTTAATCTCCCAGGCATTCCTTATCAGACAGTCCGATTTTTGCACCCTTTGCCTAATCAGGCGGTCAACCAGTTCGTGCTTCTCCTCGCCGAGTGCTCCTACCAAGTGTGGTTGGCACGACGCGATGCAGTTTTCGGGGGGAGGGCGCCGGGCCTTCACGAAGTGCTTGCGAAAGCACGGAAGGAGGTCTGGTTCCATCTCACCCGGGAGCGGCACCGCTTGGGCGAGAAGAGGTTTCTCGAAGTGTGGGCCCGTCCTGCGGTAATTTTTGATGAGTCAGGCGGAAAGCTCTCCATTAAGTTATGATGCATGCTCCTAAGGTCGCTCGACTCGGCCGTGTGCGCCAGTCGATCTACGGGGTTTTGTCTGGTTCAGCGGAACCCAGAGCTAGAACCGGTGGTGGCGCACCCTTGGTTGGTCGCGCTGCTCCGCGGACGGCTTTGGTACTCTGCATGGTTGTATGCCTTGGCCTCTTTTGCGCCGAGGCAGTCCGAGGGTCATTCAGGCTTAAGTCCTGTAAGACCGACATGGCTGTTTGTGTGTTGAGTGCGGTAACTCTGTGTTGCTGCACCACAACAGCCCCCCTTGTCCGGGAAGGACCGTTGGCCCGAACCAAGTCCCCCCACCCAGTCAGCCCGGGTTGTGGGGGAGTACCGGGGTCAATGTATCGGATGATGATGGGTTGATGAGATCTGTACGCTCATGGACGCGGTGCCTTCAAAGGTGCCAAGTCCTCTTCCCATCTGACAACGGTAAATTACGGTGTCGGACGTCGTTTCGGCAGAATAAAAAGGAAGATTTTCAAGCCACGCATATTAAAGCCCTCCATGTGATGCAAGGCATTTACTTAGCGAATTGAATTTCTCAAGCTAAAATACGTTGGAAAATCGTAAAGTGCGTCTTACAACCTACAGACATGATAGCTCTCGCATTGTAATTTGAATATACGAGAAAACTTAATTCTGTTACGCGAAAACTCGAAGAAACTCATTTTACAGCGTTTCTGTAATTCACAGACCGGTCACGGCGTCCGCCATTTGCGCGCGCCAGCGCCCGGGTGCTCGGTTCCTTACAATACCTCCAGCTGGCGCTCGCCTCCGGCTAATCGAGGCCCACCCAAGAGGCCGCGTTTCTACCACAAATCCCGCCCCCTTCGTGCATAGCTTTCACCGCCAGCGCTTCCCGGTAAAGGTTACGGTTGCATAAGCTGCAATTGCCGGGAAGCATGCAAAGCAATCAGGGTTCTTTGAATGCTATCGCGTTCCAATCTTAAAGGCGAAGCTTAAACGTCCTCCAAATTTTTGCATGAGGGCACAAGACATCGCCGCGACGCGAAGTCAACCTCGCTTTCAGAAGCATGTGTTATCCGCGCAAGCTCTCGCATGCGTTCTGACTGTGTCTCGGTAAGGCCAAATCAAAACTCGCCAAAAGCCTCACCGTCTCGCTTTCCCTCGAGCAGTTTACAACTCAAAAGACCGCTCAGCAGCGTTCAATGGGACAATAATAATTACGCATTCACAATTCTTATGGAGTGCTTAGGTGTCCTCGGATTTTTTACAGCGAATATGTTTATCGCTAGGTATGGAGGATCTCGTCTCCGTGGACAAGACCAACAATTTTTCATACGGGCGCCGATCTCGAAGTTAGTGCAATGGCGGGCCGATCCACGACGAGTGTGAAGTAAGTGTTAAGCACTCCCCATACGTGGGCCGATCTCTAAGATAGTGCTATACCGGACCGACCCGCAGCGGAGGTGGAGCAGGCTTCAAGCACTCCCCATACCTGGGTCGATACCGAAGATAGTACAATACAGGGCCCGACCCGCGGTGGAGGGGGAGCAAGCTTTAAGCACTCCCCATACCTGGATCAATCCCGAAGATAGTGCAATACCGGGCCGACCCGCGGCGGAGGTGGAGCAGGCTTTAAGCACTCCCCATACGTGGATCGACCCCGAAGATAGTGCAATACCGGGCCGCGTGTTAACGCGACAGCGTTAAGGAGCTCGTGTCGCAGAAAAGCCGGTGTCGTCGGTGTCGGCGTCAGCGGCGTTGCCGTGAGCGATAAATCCCAGAAGGCACTTCATAAATAAAAAACGTCTTGCAAGATGGGCTGGTGGGAATCGAACCAGGGTATCCGGAGTGTGAGACGGAGACGCTGCCACGAGTTCTCTCCTTCAAAACGGGGCAAAATCGCCTCTAGTGAATGCGGTGTTGCCTTAGAAACGTGCCGTAGAAAGTTATATTGCGGTGTATATCGGTAATTATGACCATGTCTCTTACAGAAGTCGCAGTTTCACGTGTAGCGAAGTACGTTTCCGCTATATTTCTTCTGCGCTCTGTGCACACGCAGATCCATCTTGCGGCAAACACAGAAGACCCCCTCCTCGCAATGTACGGCGCTGCCCCGACACGTGGCGCGCCACTCGCCCCATTACCGCGTCCGCCTTCATGGCGCGTCGGGGCCCGGCTATGTCTGCCGATCGCGACGTTTAGCTGGCGTAGCGCGTTTGAGTAGGCGGTGCGAACGGGGTGCGATAACGCTATCGCGTTCCACTCTTGAAGGCGAAGCTTAAGCGTCCTCCAATTTTTCCTATTTGCTCCCAAGAACAGCGCTCGATCACTGCGCCGCCATGCGCCGCCCGCACGTACCACATTTCTAGGTACTTTTTCGCCGAAGCGCCATGGCACGCGCCCTAGATCCTTCTATGTATTTGCTTTTGCGTCTCTGGCTGTGCCAGGGCGCGCGGTGTGTTCGGGCCAGCCCGCATTCGCAGAGTTTAGGCGGTGTAGGTAAATTTTAATTCTGAATGCTTAAACATTTGTATGCTTACCCAAAGAGAAAACCGTCCCTTCGTCAGTCCCGTAATAAGACGACCGCTTTCGATATAGCGCCCGCAGTAGCGAACGAATTTGACTTTGCGCTGTCTTCCACTTCAACGGCAACGAAGCGGCGAAAACATAGTGCTGGCTGTGCTCTCAGTTAACGCCTCATTCCGCAACTTTCGCAGATCGCTTTGAAGTTAAGTGGGCGCGCGTCTCTTCAAAGCGGCAAGAACACGGCGCGCGAGGCTATGAGCTTTTGGCACTGTTTTATGGGCATCGAAGATCGCTTTCAAGCTGCGGCCCACGCGGCATTGCCATAAGAAGCCGCCGCCCGAGTACGTTCATGGTTCAATGATATAGAATTTTAGTGCGTCCAGTATTCCGGCAAGCGCGGGCGGTTTGCTGGGGGAACGGGGGCGTAAAAGTGAGCTGCCAGATTGGTGGCGCCAGCTGTTGGCGCAAAGCTCAACCACACAACCACGGAGCCAACTGCTGCATTCTGCTTAGCTGCTGGTGTAAATTTTGGACAGCAGCGTAATCGCGTGGACAATTACGCCACTGCCGAAAATTTGCACCAGCAGCGAAGCAGAATATAGCTTACTGCAAGTTTAGCTCTCTGTTTGTCTGGTTGAGTTCTACGCCACCAAGGCGGCTGCACCGCTCCGGCCGCTCACGTTGCCCCCGCCCATCCAGCAATCACCCCAAAGCACCCCCGTTTGCCGGAATAGCGGACACGCTAAATGTCTTCACTGGTTTCACGCGGATGAATAAGGCGCTGAAGAGCGATAACGGTTTATATAATGATCGGAACCGTCATCAGAGCACCTCGGGCCTCCACCTGCAGTACTTTGCTTGCGTCATCAATGCTCCTTACGCCGCCGTCGGCACCAGTTCGTGTCACCACTGAGCTATCGTTAGTAATGGCCTAATCAAGTTACACAACATTGGTAATGACACCGGGCTGCGCGGAGATGAGCTAGTGGCATAATGCTTACGCTGCTTATAAATAACTCCCAGAGGAGTTCCTGCGTGATTTTTTCTTCTTGTTGCTGGACGTGTAATATGCATCGTGTATGGCACCAGCGCCTTGCTATTGTTCCTGCTGGAAGAGATATAGTGATGCCAAAAAGGAAAGGAAGCTTGAGCGCAGCGATGACGTGGTGCGAGAAACCTTCCATGCCCGACGATTATCCCAGCTTTTGTAGATCGAAGCGCCTCGCACACCACGACCAACTTCTTATCACATCCCTTTATCCCCTTATCCAAACCGAAAAATTTCCTTTAGTGTTGCGTCAGCTTCCGCAAGCAACTCTTATTTCGAAACAGCCTGAAAAACGTATTATCTTTTAGCGACAGCTGGGTTACAGTGAACTGGCATTCTAGTACACTGTAGCTGGGTGAGCAGAGTTAAAGCCCCTCCATCCACGTTTCCGCCGACCAGGCGCGTGGATGGAGGGGTTTTAAGTAGATTGTGCGCCCAGGCATAACATCTCCCTTGTTCCACAAAGTACCTACAAGGATCTAGGGCGTTCGCCGCGACGCTTTGGGGAAAAAGTACCTAGAAACGCGGTACACGAGAGCGGCGCATGGTGGCGCAGCGGTCGAGCGCTGGGCTTGGGCTTAAATAGAAACACGCTACCGGGCCGACCCGCGGCGGAGATGGAGCAAGCTTTCAGCACTCCCCATATCTGGTTCGATCCCGAAGGTAGTGCATAAAGGGCCGACCAGCGGCGGAGGTGGAGAAAGCTTTAAGCGCTCCCCATACCTGGGTCAATCCCGAGGTTAGTGCAATACCGGGTCGACCCGCGGCGGAGGTGGAGCAAGCTTTAAGCACTCCCCATACCTGGGTCGATCCAGAAGTTAGTGCAATACCGGGCCGACTCGCGGCGGAGGTGAAGCAAGCTTTAAGCAGTCCCCATACCTAGGTCGATCCCGAAGATAGGGCAATACCGGTCCGACCCGCGGCGGAAGTGGTGCAAGCTTTAAGCACTCCCCATACTTGGGTCGATCCCGAAGATAGTGCAATACAGGGCCGAACTGCGGCGGCGGTGGAGCAAGCTTTAAGCGCTCCGCATACCTGGATCAATCCCGAAGATAGTGCAATTCCGGGCCGACCTGCAGCCGAGGTGGAGCAAGCTTTAAGCACTCGCCATATCTGGATCAATCCCGAAGATAGTGCAATACCGGGCCGACCCGCGGCGGAGGTGGAGCAAGCTTTAAGCACTCCACATACCTGGGCCGATCCCGAAGATAGTGCAATACCGGGCCGACCCGCGGCGGAGGTGTAGCAAGCTTTAAGCACTAAACATATATACCTGGGCCGATCCCGAAGCTGGTGCAATGCCGGCCCGACCCGCGGCTTAGGTGCAGTCCGCCATTAAGTTCGCCATTAAGGATGACGTTCTTCACCGAGTGGAAGGGCAATGAATTTTTTTACAGCGAATTTGTATATGGCTAGCCAATTCATCCGTCCGTCCATCCGTCCGTCCGTGTGTAGCTTTATACATGCCGAAAACTCCCCCGGCGCAACCCCATGCGCATGCGCGAAAAAAATAACTTGTCGCGGCAGTCGCTCATAATGTTGTCTTATCCACCTTGTGATGATGCATTACCTTCATGGCCATATAAAGAAAAACGTGGGATGGCGGCGCTCCTTCGCTCCCACTGGGGGGTCGAAATGCATAATAAAACGCAATAGTGTACCCACCAATCGTCTACTTTAACATTGACCTAGCGCGCCCGACGGCAAGTGGATTGTATCCTTCCTGTTGGAATGGTTTGGAATTAAGCAATAGACGGACGTCAATCTGCCGACCACGCATCACTGGTCGTGTATAGATTTAACCTTTGGCAAAAACTCGTCTATAGCACAGCAATGCAACCGATCGTGGTGTACCACAGCGACCACAAAGCTATGGTCACTGTGGTAACGAATGAGACAAAATAAAGAAGGTAAAAACCACGAAGTTACGAGTGTGTCTAAATTAGACCAACATAGCAATCCTATAGCATTCAACTATATCAATATAGTTGTCAACATAGTCATTCCAATACAGCTTCGCTGGTAATCGTTTTTTCAGAGTGCAAAGGCACTAAAGCTTTTTCTTGTTGATTTACGCGTTTTCGTCTGCTTCTTCAATGGCGCGTGAATAGAAGCGTCTTCGTCTGCTTTTTAACTCGGCGGCGCCTGTTGCAGGGTGTGGCATCGTTCCATCTTCTTGAAAGAGCATCGACTCGGTGCTAAAAGCGCAGACAGGACGAACGCACAAGTACACGCGCAGAGACACATGCACAAACAAACGCTCGCTGACGCGTGTACTCAAAGGGCGCACAGTCACTGAGGCACTAAGTGATGGTCAACAAGAACAAGAGAAAAAAAAATGACGGAAAAGCGGGCATGGCTCGGAAACCATGGTTGTTATGGAGTGCGGTATGGTTTTAGCGGCACAACGTGCACAATCTCGGGTGGCGGCCAGTTGACGTCGAGTTAGTTGGTTTCCGTCGGGAAAATGCTTCGTGACTGACGTCACTCACTCGACGCAACACTTCGTAGATTGCGAAGAACCGGCCGACAAGTTTCTCGGACAGGTATTTGCGGCGTACAGGGGGTTCAGGCCAGAATCTGATCAGCTGGCTGGTAATCGGTTTGTCGATGGCGGAGCTTGCAGTCTCGGTGTCGGTGCACTGTTATTTATGTTCAGCGTGCGCGAGCCAGGTGGCGTGCTTCCTCGGCCCGCTGCATGAAAAGCTCGGCGTCTTGGTCAAGGTGATCGAAGTTGTCGAAAGGGAGCGCTGCTTCCAGCATTGTCTTAGCTTCACGCCCCTGAACTAGGCGAAACGGCGGGAAGCGTGTGATCTCTTGCGTAACGGTGTTGTACGCAAACGTTACGTACGACACTACCTCATTCCACGTCTTGCGTTGTACGCCTACGTACATAGGCAGCATGTCAGTCATGGTTTTGTTGAGTCTTTCGGCAAGGCGCGGGTGATAGGCAGTCGCCTTTCGATGCATCCGGTAACCGAGTTGGAAAACCTCTTCCATGCCGTAAACGACGTTCCTATTTAACACATCTAACTACAGCAATATATTACAAGCTTTCACGCGCATTTTAATAAAACTAGTCCAAAATTGTGTGTTGTTGTCGAAAAAAAAGAAAGAAAGAAAATTCCGCATCCAGCTCTTGCGGCAAGCTTAGAGAAAAGAAACCTACTGGTGGGACGCTTCGCCAATCGCACTTCTCCGCTGTGTTAAATTACGAGTGGTCTCCCGTATCATTTGGCTTCGTAACATTCACCGCAATTGCCCACTGGTCGGGGAGAAACATTTTTAGCCACCTTTTGTAAAGACTTAATACACTCTCCACGAGCAACTTTTGACTACACGGTGTGACCACTAGCTTCATTTATTGGTTTCTTTTATCACTCGGGAATGCTATTACATTGCTGTGGACATGTGCAAAAACTGCGCTTCGTATTTTTCATCCGCTCCCACTACTTAAAACAGAAAAAGGTCCTCGCGAGATTGGAGACCTCATTTTAATCGCAAGTACCCTATTAAGAGCTCTTTAATTTTGGTACAAAATTGCCAAGCTGGTTTTCTCAAGAAGTAAGGCACTGCAAATCATTTATTTAGCGTCTTGAAACACCTTATATTTATATACAGAATTCAAAGGTTGCCTCATTGAACTTCACTGTGGATGTTCTCTTGTAATTTATATGCACCTAAAGAAATTGATGCCACTCATCCATCGCGTCGAGAACGCCTGTTAAGGTAACATGCACATTGCACTGGCCGAGCTTGAAATATCCAGACAACATAAAGATATATAATTCACTAATGCATATACACAAACGTAGGAGCAGCAGAAAACACTTTTCGGTGACTGCTTAACTATTCGAAATGTATATTTGCTTGCCTACAAGCTGAGTTCGGAAATTACGTTCTCTGTCAATCGATTTTTAAATAATACAAGTCCCCAAAGCAGTATTACCGCTCTTCACAATGCGCTCGCTTCATTTTCTGAGTGATGTGGTGTATCCGGAACATCATATGTAGCACTCTGAAATCTTGTAAATGGAGTTGACCACAATAGGTAATTCGTGTGTTCAAACCACAATACAGCATAATGTTTTGCTGGCGAGTGGGCACGTATTTGTTAATAAACAGGAAGCCAGTGAGACACGCAGACGCGTACACAAGGGAAGAAGTGGACTGGATTTCCACTTCAATTTACTTATTTACCAGATAATTCTTGCTGAATGAGGGCTGCACTTGAAGCTCTTGCAGCCCCCCCCCCCTTTTTTTTTTCTTTTTGTCACTAGTCGAGCGCTCGTCTTTCTTGTGCACGCGTCTCCCTGGTATGCCTTTATTACAAAAACAGGCATTGCGCGATACGTGGAAACGAAGTAGAGAAGATCGTGGAAATTAAATGCGCCCCGCCCGTCGCAACCCGAGCCAGCTGCGCTACGTAATGCCACACGCAGTGACGTGCCAGCGCCTACCTGACGCGTAAATTTTATGCGTGCACGTACGAACGCCTTCATAACCGTTCCCAACTGAGGCAAACGTGTATACACGCACAACATCCGGTCGTGAGCAAACGAGAGCTTGTGTTACAGCCCGAACGCTATACCACGGGAGCACACTTTTCGTAATCGTTGTAGCCATGACGTATATACTAAAATGGCGTAATACTCTCGGATAGCATGCCGCAATAGGTCGAACGCTGTTCCGACTGCGCATACAATCAATAACCGCGACGAAGGCCCACCACGCTGTGCTACATACGGCGGCTCGGATTTTTTTTCCCCCGGCAAGATGACGCCGATCAGCCTCTTTTTCGGAGAGCCACCTCCGCTACCTATTCTAGACACTGTACCTCCCCACCACAGGTCCCTCGGTCGGAGCGATAACACGCCCGTTCGCATTGCAGTGCGTGCTAAACCGTCGGTTGTTGGTTGCGTTGCACGATGGCAAGCGTGGCCTTGTCATCCCACAAGCTTAGTACACGCGGTATATTTTGTGGCCTTCATTGCCCCAATAGCCTCTAAAACACGAAACGCCGAGTCTATAGCCCAGTGAGACTCTGCATATTTCAGGGAAACTCGCAGATGAGACGTGCGCGAGCTGTACACGCCGAGTCAAATCGCGCACTTTTTTAATGTTCGAATGCCTTCTTTGTGATCCATGTCGTGCGATACAGCGAGTGGTACTTACGTTCTCAGAAGTTTAGTGAGCTTGGTACATGCGCGCGTGTTCACTGTACACTGGCCCCTTTCAGGAAAAAGCGCGCCGCAGGACCAGCTGATCAGAAACGTGTTGTCAGAGTTGAGCGGTCGTAGTTGTTGGGAGGACCTTGGGGCGACGGGATTAGGCGAGCAGGATTTATTTTCATATTAACATTTCAGACAAGACATACATCGACAGTCTAGCGTGACTCCCAAATGGAGCCCGCAAGACTAACATACAGCAAACAGCTTACGAGCACACAGCTCACGAGTACATTTCGAGCATGACAACGAGCACTCAGCTCACTACGACGAGCACACTCTAGCAGCCGGCAACCGCTGCTTATAAGCACCTGGTCCCCCCTTGATTCCAAGCGGACGGAAACGTTCGTCCAGTCATCGTTTGACGTCACCGTAGATGACCCGCCCATTTGGAGGAGGCGGGCTCGCGTACTCGTGTTGCACAGGTTTCAGTGGTCCGGAGCCGACGTCAGAGGGGCTTCGTAGAACTCTGAGCCGTCCCTGTTGACGCGGCCAGATATCACATTGTCTGGTTTCTCGAAAAGCTCATGGGGAGGTTCCGCCAATTACCTCCCCTCGAGAACTCCCCTGAGCTGACCCCGCGCCACGTGGCTGCTGGTTATCCGCAGTTCTCTGAAGTGTGCCCCGTCCGGTTGGATTGGAACACGTGCAGCGGGCTGAAATAGCTGCCGGCCGATCTTAACAGTGTGCAATGCGGACTTTTCGAAACGCTGCAAGCGGGATAGAGTGTCAAGACGGCAACAAAAAGGATGGGTGTTATTGGGAATTCAACCACGAGCCGGCCAAGTTACAGGGCGACAGCTGTACTGTTTTACGCAAGTGGCAATTGCTAACCGTTTACCATTAAACGCTCAGTTTAATGCATTGTCATAAGTCCTTGCAAGTCCTTGGACTAGTAACTGCACGTAACCATCGCCAAAACAAAGATAACTTATCATTCTTTGAAATGTGGAGTTCACCTATTAACTGATGCAGAGCGTTTCTGAAGAGGCTAGATCGGGAGTACACGCTACTTAACGTTACTTTTTTTAAAACGCACAGCGACGTTAAAATCGCAGAACAGAAACCTCTGGACGGGGTGAGACGTGTGAGTACTGTGTACAGAGTCATTAAAATCGGTTGCACAAAACATCGTGCCCATGTGTATGAGGTAGATTGGAACACAAAAGTGATCTATAAGAGTTGATTGTTGGGCTAGTTGGTTTTCCATAGTTGAAGTAGTAACTTGGCGTGATAAAAACACAGAAACAAGAAAGGTGGACGAAGACAAGACCTACTCACAACTGTTGACAGTTGATCACAGTTGTAAGTAGCTTGTCTTCGTCCACCTTTCTTGTTTCTGTGTTTTTACAGCGCTAAGTTATTACTACAAAAGTGATCGTTTGCATACAAACGTACCTGGCTACAAAAAAAAAAAAAAAAAAAAAAACAAGAAAGAAAGAAAGGAAAAGGAATAGCACTCAGCACCCCAGAAATCTAGTAGCATGCTTCACAACGGCAATTAAGGGATAAAAGTACTCGCTTTTGCTTCTAACGTTTCTAAGCACGGTGGCTTATGTTGCTCTGAACTGGGACATGAAATAAATAGGCTGTACTCGTCTTTTTTTCGCTTTCCCCACCACACATCTCCAAGCACCGTGGCGTCTTTTGCATTGTATAGGCGTGTACCTCGAGCTAGCTCGTTGGCGCAGAATATGGTGTCCCTGACGCGCGTGAGCACATTTTTTTTCGACGCCTTAAATCACAAGCACAGGAGACGCTCGCCTTTCTGGATGTTCCTGCCGCGATAAAGGTATTCCGCGTCGGACAGTTTCCGGAAAACGGCACTGTAATCAACACAATGCCGTTTCCTGATCAATCCACCAACTGCCGTTCAATATACAGGGCGAGCACCGCAAGCAACCAAGAGAGAGAGAGAGAGAGAGAGAGAGAGAGAGAGAAGGCTGTCACAATGTAAACAAACCGCCGACAGAAAGCCGTCTGACCGAGGTTCTCTAGTGTATTGCGTCAGATAGGGATCACATTTAGACACCGCTTGCAGCATCGAACTTGGGACCTAGCTTTACGACTTGGGATGATACTGAGTCCATAAGAAATACGTTTGCAGTATTTAGAGCTCTCTGAGGCTTCCCAGTATTTCTTATAGTGTTTTGAGGTCGAGGACTTTCATTTAGAGCAAAAATACAAAAGTGAACATGTCAGTAGTCTATGAAGAAGCTACAACACGGCACGTGTGTTATATGGGACACGGACGCAGCTTCACAGCGTCGATGGAGACGGCAGTCTCGGCCTATATAAAGCGCAACGGGCGCTGTTACATTGGACACGCACGCGTTTATGCGCAGTCCAGAAGGGGAGGCGGATGGAAAAGCTCAGCGCGAATGCCGGCCGGGCGATGTTGTCCCGCGCACGCGTTATGCCGCGTTCAGACTACAGTCGCACCCGCTATAAGTGGCGTATTTATTGCAATTTACGCAACTGCTGGAACGACTGTTTACGCAGTTAGCAACCGCCTACGTTCACATTGAGCCTTTCGATAAGATACGTTTTTTTACGACTGGCCAATCACCGTTCTGGGACAGCCGCGTTTCGCATTTTTTAACATGCCGCCGATCAGCAAGCGGCTGTTAGCGCAGGTCGAGGCTCTTCAAGCCCAAAGTTTTCAGGCGCTGGTGGTAGAGTAACGGCCTCTGTCCCACTTCTTCTATTAGTTATTCATCGCTGCACAGCGAAGAAGCTTCCGCACTTAGCATCATCACTAGGCACGGGCAATGTACACAACACAATGAGACCAGAAAACCGCACTGCACTCAGGGACACCGCGCGCGTTCGGCGCGAACCCGGGAAAACGCGGATGGCATCGGCAGCAGCAGCAAGGAACAGCGTTGCAACGCCGGATGGCTGGGAAGGCGGTCACCGGATGAAAACGCGGAATATGGGGAGGCCGGAAGATCTGTGACCGGAAGATGCAAACCGAAACTGCTTCGTGCATTGGCGGCGTCGTAACAGTCGTATCTGTGCTTGTCGTAAAAGTAGCGGGTACTCCAACATTTACGCCCAGGCTGGTTGCGATTGTTGCGTATTTTCCGCTAAATGCAGCAGTAGTGTGAACAAAGTAGTTGCGCTTTTTGCGTTTACGCTTACGTTCCGTGCGAACGATCCGTACGTAGCGCACGTAGTCTGAACATAGCATTAAGCGCCCTCCACGACCGTCCCGCGCGCGGCTCGTCACGGAATTGGGGTTATCGATGAGACCGACGCACCTTGTCATTCGAGCTAACTTCCGGGACCGGCGCTTCCCTTACAAACGCTGCCGAACGGCGCCGGCCGCAGCCGCCGATTGGGCAAAAAGGTGGTGGACGAGACGGCTCTGGAAACTGCGACGACGGACGTGGCTGAATTCGGTGCTCCGTCTCGAGCGATCGAATAACAAAAGCAACGGCGCAGAGGTTCCACAACATAAATAACGGTTGGATGGATGACTGTAACGAGCATGAAGATAACAAACTAGAACATACAGTGAGAGATGCATTTGCATACACAGAAAAATATGCCACGGCACAGCGCTGCAGCTTTACGTATTTCATGCGTGATAGATATACATTGGCTGTTTGGTGCACAAACTAAATTCAGGCATTTTACGTCCCAAAACCACGATATGAGTAGAGGCACGCCGTAGTGGGGGACTCCGGATTAATTTTGACCAACTTGGGTTCTTTAGCTTGCACCCACTGCACGGCGCACGGTTGTTTTCGCATTTGGTTGCTCAGTGGCTATAGTGTTGGGCTGCTGAGCACGAGGTCGCGGGATCGAATCCCGGCCACGGCGGCCGCATTTCGATGGGGGAGAAATGCGGAAACACCCGTGCTCTTAAATTTAGGTGCAACCTCAGGTGGTCGAAATTTCCGGAGTCCTCCACTACGGCGCGCCTCCTAATGAGAAAGCGATTTTGGTACGTAAAACCCCATTATTCAATTTCTTTTTAATTTCGTCCCCGTCGATGTGCGATCACCACGGGCGGGATTCGATCCCACGCCCTCGGGCTTCGCAGCGCATCGCCAAAGGCACTACGCCACCACGGCGGGTCTGTTCGTTAGATGCGCTTTTCAGCCTTGTGATTTTTGATGCGATTAGCATTATTAGTCTACTTGACGCCCTTTCCGGTGCGCCGTCTATGGCCGCCGTTTTCCAATTTCACGCCATCCTGGTTCACTGAGTATGTGTCACTACGCAAAACATCGTTGATGCCGACTTGGGTCACTTGGAACTAGGGAGCGTACGAGTGCCCTTTGCTGAGCAGCGTGCTTCCTAGTACAGGATACGTGCCTCTGGTCATGTGCCACTGTTACTACGGCCTCAGCACCGGCAACTGTTTTGATGTCACTGGGTATTTGCCACTGGGGATGCGCCGCTCTGCAATGAACCTCATTGACGACGACTTGAGTCAATGGATATGTGTCGCCCTTCATGATAATCACTGTAACATATCCAACATATCGCCAGTTACTCAGCCATCATAAGATAGATTGATAATCGCATTAACGTCGCCAATCGTCTCCGAAGGATGGATGGGCCGCTAATTTTTGTTTGATGCAAACTGCCATGCATTCTCCCTTCGAAATAACCACGGTGAGTGTTTAAGAGTGCTCTCGAACAAGTGATGCTAGTGGAGTCAACGTTTCCACAAGCGGACTTGACCTTGCCGGGACAACGACTGTTTTTGCTTGACAGCCTTTATATAGTTTACTCCCCCCTCAAACGGGCTAGGGGAAAGCTCAAGCGGGGTGAAGGGGTGTAGAGCCGGTTCGTCGTTGAGACTGCAGCGGAAGCCTACAAGCCTGCGAGTTTTGCTTGTATCGTGTGTCGTTTAGGGTGTTTCCGGCAGTCGAGTCGGTTGGTTGGTTGGTTTTCCTCTATGATTGACTCATACACACTATGGTGGATCGGCCAGTAACACCTAGTTAGTCTTCTCATGTAACCTTTCTATTTTTTTAGTCTGTGAAGAGTGGTACATTTTTTTTTTTGAAATGGAAACTTTTACATGTGTCTGAGGCACACAAGTCCTTCAGCAGCGTTCGACATTTTATTTTCCAAACTACTGATAGTTCATGTTGAACCAATCTTGAAGCGCACCGGTACAAACACAAAATTAATGTTACAGGAAAGCAGTCAAGATAGCGCTTCTCTTACTGAGTTGATATTTTCTTTCGGCAACGATTTATTTAGCGCTTTCCTTTCCAGATTGCATAATACAGCAGCCATTATTTCGTAAAAAAAACTTGTTTTCACACCAGCTATAAAAACCTTGAGATGCCTTTCGTGCAGTTCTTTAATAACGATAATGACAGATCTTGTGTTTATAACTGATTCTTTGTTTCTAATAAATCGATGTATTTTAGACTGGTGAGTACAGGCGTGGTACTTATACAGTAATAAATAATTCGGCTGCAACTACTTATATGCGTCTGCGTCTGTCGATTCGATATTCACAAATCGTGTTCAATTTGTATTTGAAGTGAGTGAGTAAAGACTTTATTGAAAAACAAGGTATTGACGGATGACCTTGTTGTTAGGCAGCCACGAGCCCCTGGGCCCGGGCGGCATCTTCAGCTCTCTCGATGACCTTGGCCTGCAGGTCAGGGTCGATCGGAGCTGAGCAACACGGCCTCCCACTGCTTAGTATTACTTATTTCGTTATTTGTGTGATTTTCGGCTGGGCACGACTACATAATATGGAATAGATCCGCTTTTTGCTTACAATGCTTACATGTATTAGGGTATTGGTCCGAGTAGTATAGTAGTGATAGGCTACGGGGTTGTGGTAGGTGTTCGTCTGAAGTCGTCTCCAAGCTACTCCTTGTCGCTTGTTAAGCGATTTGTGTGCTGGCGGGTACACTGCCCTGGCTAACCTGTAGTGCTGGGTTATTTCCTAGTAACTGACCATGCGATCCCTCTCTGATCCTAGCGTGAGCCGTCCAGGTGCTCGGTTGGCGAGTCCTCGAGCGGCGGTGTGGGCGGCATCGTTGCCGGGTAGGGAGGAGTGTGCTGGTGCCCAAATGATCTGGATTGGTCGTGGGTGTTGGTTGGTGTCTACTATGTGTTTTACGGGAGCCGAGACCCGACCTTTCGCAAAATTGCGTACTGCTGCTCTGGAATCGCTAATAATGTAATGACAATGTGTGGAGGCTATTGCCACAGCGATAGCCGCCTCTTCCGCTGTTTCGGAGCTTCTGGTGCGAATTGAACCACCAGCGCGTATTTGACCTGAGGAGTCCACCACTGCAAGGGACATACAGTTGCGTTCTATGTATTCTGCTGCGTCGACATAGACTACGTCTTTGAAGGCGTGGAATTTCTGATGTAGGGTTTTGGACCGCTCGGCCCTCCTTTCCTTGTGGAATTCGGGGTGCATGTTTTTAGGGAGTGGATTAATTTTGAGATGGCGCCTCTGATTGTGAGGAATGTCTACTTTAATGCTTTGCATCGACTCGTAGTTGATGCCGAGATTCTGGAGGATGTTTCGCCCGGCGGCACTCTGAGCTAGCCTTTCGTATTGAGATATAAGGTGCGCTTCTATAAGTTCATCTAGGGTGTTGTGCAATAAAATTGATATTCACCCAGCCGTAACATTCAAACGAAGCCTTTTTCTTCTTTTTTTTACTTTTTTGTCATCGTTTCCTCGCCTAGCATAGTAGATGTCGGTGACGCATTGGTTGAACGTTCGAGAAATTGAGGTCTCATACCGTGATTACGGAGCCGGTAGTTACAAAAAAAAAGGAAGATCCGGCCCGAAAGTTTTAGGAAGTATAAAAAGAAAATATATTTAAGATGCATTATAGTCCGATACAACTCAAGTCTGCAGTGAAGCCCCGCCCACGCCCTCATAACCGCCAGCCACTGTGCCTCCGCGAGGCTGCAAATAGTTCGTACTTCAAACTTCCCCGGTTACCTAAATAAGGCGGTAACCACAAAAATAAAATTATAAGCGCGTAATTTTGTACGTCTTCACTCGTCTATTATTGTGGAACGCTGAAAGCCTAATTCTTTATTGAACTTAAATAAAACGCTTGCTTCGCTGCAATTATTTATTGTCAAGTTTCACTTCAGTTGGGAGCAAAGTTTCATGAGTAAAACGGGGTAAGCAATGAAATGACCTGTAGCGCGGACTTCTGAAGAAAGAAACACTCAGACTCCATACACTTTGTCCATGTCTGTTGCACATCTCATCGCTTCCGCCGATGAAAAGACTCTTCAAGAACAGCAGACGCTCCGGAGGTATCAAGTGCGACGCCATTTTGAAATGGTCACATGACGACGATTTTGTTTGCTTCTGTGATTGGCTGGCGGAGTAACAACCCCACGCGGTTCGTGTGCCTTGGTTGGCAACTGCTGTTTTTTAAAGTTGTATCCTACTATAGCAGAACACCTTGCTATAAACCAAAACCAATCCACTCTTACCGTGAGCAAGGACTTGGTAAGCCAGAACACATGTAAAAAAACGAAAGGCGGTTGGCGACGCCGCCTTGAAATTCCAGCACGAGCTCGTGGTGACGTCACTGATTTCGACGGCGTCACCTCAAGTCTAGCTAAATTTTTACGCCCAAAATGGGAAGGTATGGTGTATGGTATGATGAACTTTATTCAGGTACTGAAGATGAACCCTTAGGTTGACGGAGGCGGCTCCCATGTCGGGACAGTAAGGTTTAACCTTGCCGCCGTGTCGTGGGCCTTCTGGACGGCCTGTACTTGATCTAAAAGAACTCCAATGTGAAGGACTCGTCGCCACCAGTCTCTTTACTTGTTACAGCCTGTGAAAGACAAAGGACACTGCCAAAGCATATCATCCAGCGTAATGATGTCATTACACTTCTCGCAATTGATTGGTACCTCTCTTTCTGGATATAGCTTGTTAATAAAGTTTGGACTCGCATAAGTTCATGTCTAACAATCTCAAAGTCACCGCTTGAGCTCTATTGAGCTTAGCCTGTGGCACTGGGAATTCCATTCTGTTCATGTAGTAATGCTTCGTGATTTCATTATATGTAAGTAATTCGTCCCTGTTCTCCTCGTGTATATTATTATGGTCCTGGTCGCGTAGTGCACGGATATTATAAGTGCTCCTGCAGCTGCGTTAGCCATCTCGTGTAAATTCTTCCGAAATGGACTGACAGACCCCATGTATGTGTGCAGGAAATCAGCGGATTTCGATTCCTTGGCTGTCCATCTCACCGATCAGCTGGGCAGCCCTTTTGGTTAGAAAGCCTTTGGTAAAGTGTCTAATACCCATCTTCGAATCACTGTAAGTTCACGTCCACTTATTATTCCTTAAAGCCAATGCTATCGCTACTTGTTCCGCGGCTGTCGTGTCTTTAGTCATGATTGTAATAGCATCCCAAGTGAGTCCATCTGTATCTGCTACTACTGCCGTAAAGGCTTTCTTTCCTGCGACCCATGCAGCATCTACAAAAGCCGTCTGTTCTCTGTCGTGTTCTATCTCTTGCAGGAAAGCTTTCTCCCTTGCGTTTCTTCTTTCAAGGTTGTGCACCGGGTGCATATTTCTGGGGAAAGGAGTCGTCTTGATTATCTCTCTTATGCTATCTTTTAGTTCTACTGTGTCTTCACCTGAAGTTTTGGATTCGGTCGGGTACCACCTTACCTCTTCGAGTATCGCTCTACCTGTCCTTGTTCCAGAGAGCCTCTCTCTACAGGCAATTTGCTGAGCTTCAATTATCTCGGCTATTGTGTTGTGGAGCTCCAGTTTCATTAATTTATCATCCGGCGGGTTAACCGGTCACCCCACTGTTGTTTTGACAAGCCTTTTAGTTAATCTGTTCAACTTGTTTAGCTATGTCTGTGTCCAACTGAGCATCCCAGCCACGTATGAGAAGTGACACAAGGCGATAGTGTGGACCAGTCTCACGGCGCTCTCCTCTACCAATCTCCTGTGTCTGTTAGTGATTGTCCTTAGCACTATTATTACCTCCTTAGTCTTGCTTGTGATGTGTTATATTGTTCTTCCGTTTGCACCGTTTGCCTCCAGGAATAACCCTAAGACTCTGATGGATTCTACTTGCTTAATAGATTTGCCTGCCTTCGTGTTTAGTACTAACCTGAGTTCTTCCTCGGGAACATATTGTCAGGATTGGGGGCTCAAGCCCATCGCTCGTGATCCGTTGTCAAGATTGGAGTCGGGCATGAATTAGAAGGTAGCTGGCCCATGCCGTCGTCCAACTTATCCACGCTGAGGACGTTGATGAAGGGAAGGACTGCTTCTCATCGAGAACGAGGAATATGGGTTTATTTACAGTATTTATATCAGTCTAACATGACTGTTTGAGAAATTACATCAGTCTAACATGACTGCTTGAGAGAGAATGTCCTGAGCAGCCGCACAACAGCGGTTTTTAAACACTCGGTCCTCTCCCGATACAAGGTGATGCGAACGTTCGTTTAGTCATCGCAAACTAGCCGCCTCTCCGCGGCACGGTTTACACACACACACGTACACACGCATACACACAGGGGCGATGGTCCGGAGCCAACGTCAGAGGGGCTTCGTAGAACTCGGGAGCCGTTCCGAGTAGCGCGTTGTCTTGCGTCTTGGTCGGTGCGTGGGAAGGAGCGCAAAACGGCGTTCCCGCGGCAACTCGCGCACCCGTAGCAGATCAGGTCCGCGTTGGGGAGTTTGGTAACAATAGTTGGCCCGCCGAACTCATTCCGTCACAACGGCGATGAGGCTAGAGGTTGGCGGCGGTTTCAGCACAAAGCCTGCTTCATCGAACGCATCCTAGCTGAAGCGACGGAGAGTGGGGGATGCGCGTATTGTTCCCAGACACAAAGTCGATTTAGTCACGCCGTGGCTAGAGGTTGGCGGCGATGCTCCCGGGATGTTGCCTCCACAGTCGCAACGGGTTGGCAAAACTTTGCACTGCAGCTGGCCGTTCTTAACAATATCCTCTCGGTTTTCTACCCATTCTCCTGTTATTGAGTACTAGGAGTTCGTTCGGACTTATCAGCAGAGCATTTGAGTCCCATGTCTTCTAATATGGACTCTAACTCATAAATACTCTTCTGAAGTCTGCTTCCCGCCTGTCCCATACTTCCTTCAGCGGTCCATACAATCACATCGTATGCATAAATGGCAAAGTTAATGCCCGCTATCCCTTTTAATTCCTTTGCCACTTTTGACATAGACAGGTTGAAAAGTATAGGTGACAAGACCGACCCTTGTGGCGTCCCTCGGTCACCGAGATGCATCTTCTTTGATTTAATATCGACGAATCTAAGGTGAGCTGAGCGATTGCCGAGAAAGGTTTTAACCACTTCAGAGGGTTTTCTGCCCAATCCCAGTTGGGAAATGACCTCAAGTATTGCTCTATTCTTAATTCTGCCAAAAAGCTTTTTCGACATCCAACCACAACAGAGCTCGAGTGTTCTTTGGTTTGGCTAAGAGCAGTTGATGTTTGATGAACAGCATGGTATCTTTCGTGGACAAGCCTGGTCTGAAACCAATCAGATTGTACGGCACGATGTCATTGTTCTATGGTGTTGGGCTGCTGAGCACGAGGTCGCGGGATCGAAACCCGGCCTCGGCGGCCGCATTTCGATGGGGGCGAACTGCAAAAACTCCCGTGTACTTAGATTTAGCTGCACGTTAAAGAACCCCAGGTGGTCGAAATTTCCGGAGTCCTCCACTACGGCGTGCCTGATAATCAGAAAGTTGTTTTGGCACGTAATACCCCATATTTAAATTTTTTTGGTCATTGTCCTCCACATATTTCGTGAACCTTTTGCATTGCTTACAGTGAACTTACAGTGACTCTAAGGTGGGTATTAGACACTTTACCAAAGGCTTTCTAACCAAAAGTGCTGCCCAGCTTCATTGTCTTCCCTAGAGATGATGTTAACGAAATTGGCATGAGGCTATCCAAGTTGAGTTGTTTGCCCGGCTTAAGTATTAAGATAGTGCTAGCCGTCTTCCATTCTTCTAGATATACCCCATATTTTGCATAATTCATTAATGTATGTGGTCAGATATTTTATTGAGTCGTCGTCTAGATTCTTAAGCAATCTGTTGAATCTGACCTACTATTAAAATCATACAGTGCAGTGTGTGCCCCACTTTCCGTGAATTCCTGATGCACATAGTGGCATTCTACCCCTAAGTAATCGGGATAACTTACTTCCTGATTCTCTTTCCTGGGAGGCAAGTATTTAGCTGTCAGTGCACGAAAAGAATTTGGGATTCCTGACGTTACACTGATGGGCCGGTACTGAAGTCACCGCGCGAAATTCAATAAGCCGAACTATATATAGTTCTGCTTATTAGAGCGTTGTTAGGATGTATAAAGACAGGTGGTGGGACTTTAATTGACTTTGATAGGTTCTAGTAACAATAGTCTAAAGACGGTCTAAAAAATGTTGCTAGAAATTTCTATGAGGGTTATAACCTTCATTGTATCTTCTATTATTCACCCTTTTCTTTCCGATTAATGCCCCTGCAAAACAACACTGTTCACAGCTATGTTCGACAATAAACTGCGAATTACGCAGACAACTCGTTTTCTTAAGCCATGTGCATCAACGCAAGCGCGAACATGGATAAATGTATGCACAAACACCGTAAGAAGCTTCGCTTACATAGATCCCAACATGCGCATTGGATCTGCATAATTATATTATTTTTAACATTAGGCTTCCCTCCAACGAACACTACGCATCCCTTTCAACTATGCTTTGTGAAAATTCAGTTCCATTTGGTGCTTGCGCAGTCTCCAGCAGTTCTAACGCACCGTGCCGCCATCTCTGTTTATGACGGGAACGCGGTATCTGCAGAGCTGGATCGCCGCTTGCGTTCGTGTTCGCTGCGTGGCGTCTCTGCACCGGTTCTCAGGGAGCTGCAGAGACAGGCGCTGATTCTTGGAGCCCTACCTCAGAGGTTGACTGCATTTTCTTATGAGAGGAAATCTGATAAAGTCAGAGTGACCCCCTTAAAAGCGTATTTGCAGTTTTTGTCATGATTATTCTTGTCCAGAAGCTGACGCGTGATAAGCAGTAACGCGCTAATTAAGAGCTTTTCAATTGAAATTGAACAGGGATATCTAGAATATTGAGAATATTCTCTTTCTGGCTTCCGGGATGTAAACGGGAAACAGAGCGAGAATGTAAAAAGAAATCACGTTCCCTTTAATACACCTCGGTGTGTTAAAACTGCAAGTCCGGATGTCCTGGAAGCTGTTCAATGAGCAAAAGATAGGCCACTTCAATACGCGTCACTATTACCGCCAAAATAATAATAATAATAATAATAATAATAATAATAATAATAATAATAATAATAATAATATAAAATGAAGCGTTATGCAGAACTTTTGGCTTTGTGTGTGCGTGGGCACGTGTGTGTTTTCTGGTGCTGAATAGCTCTTTGCCAGTGATGTTTAATAGCTTTTCTAGTTTTTGAATAACAGGGCATGACCTCTCTCTTCTCTAATTATTGATGGAAGACATAATTAATTCGATGAGGCGGCCAATTAGAAACGTTCATACTAACATGCCTTCCAAGGACAACTCACATGAGGCTATGCGGAAGATCGCAAGCTGGAGACAGAGAGTGAGAGAGAGAGAAGATAGTGAGAGAGAGAAAAGCGAGAGAGAGAAAAACTTTGTTGTGTGCCCGGGATGGAGTCAAGGGAAGGGAAAGAGGTGGGAGATCCTCTTCTGTCTTCTTCCCCCATTAGGCGGCTGCCAGGAGCCCTTGGGTCCCGGCGGCATCTTCAGCCATCCGGACGAGTCGGACTTGCACTTCCAGATCGGAGCTGAGCTCCGCGGTCTCCGACTGCTCCACAGACCTGATTTCTAAAGAAGAGTGATCTTTCTGTCGGACGCGACTACATTTGAGGGGGCACGACCAAACCATCGGCTGAAGGTCTGCCCTGCCTTTGCAGATTTCGCATTCGGCTGCATACAGTCCTGGGTGACAGCGGCTGTAGGCTACAGGGTTAGGGAAGGTGTTGGTCTGGAGTAAACACCGTGCCACCGATTGCCACTTAGTTAAATGTTCTGTGTGATGCAGGATACTTGGCCCTCACATGTTTATAATGATCAAGGATGTCCTGATAGGACACCAGCCTGTCACGCCCCGACCGGAAAAACGAGTGAGCGTCAGCGTTAGAAAGGTCGGCGTCGACTCGGTTGGTTAGACCTCATGGAGGAATGTTCATGAAAGGGAAGGCGTTAATGCGTCAAAGTCCGTGTTCAATACAAACTGTCTTTTCTTTGCGCCCGCTTTTGTGGTCAACGGCCGGTGGTTTGGGATCGGACTTCCACTGTCGGTACAAAGGCGCCGATGAAAAGTGCGCGTGCTCTTGCACAGCCGGGTAGCTCATGAGCATGAATCATGAGGTCGCGGTCGCTCATTCTCCTGGGAAACGAAACCCCAAGCTGGCTGTGCAAACGCTACTACAGTAAATTATTAACGGCGCTCTGAGTCTCGTCAATATTTTTTGTAGGGTTTCGACGCGTAGAACCTTCAATTAACGCAAAAAAGAGTGATTCGTAGAATATAATATGTCAGTGTGGGGGTGAAAAAGTAAAGGGACTGACAACCAGTTTTCATGGTACCCATTTTTTTTAGTGCGATGGAAAGCTTACCGGTCAAACTGTCGAAACATGCAGTGCTAATGCGGAACACGCCGTGGAACACATTTTATCATAATTTTTCGATCTGTAGTGAGGGTGTATTTAGTCCTTCACTGGAAGCATGCTGGAAACAGTGATACGTAAGCGCGATAGCGATTATATGCCGGGATTGGTGGGAGGCAGAGGACAAGTGCGGTCGTCGCTGTGGGAAAGTATTATCTTGTTTATCAAGCCGATGTTACTGCTATTCATGTTTTCAGAAGTGTTAACTTATTTCTACAATAATAGCTACGTGCTTTCGTGGTTTCCATTTCAAGTCATTAACAAGTCAAGGGTGTTTTTTATCCAAGCCAAGTTAAGTTCGCTAAAGTGAAACGACGCTTTTACACGCAATACGCAGTTCAGCGCGCTGCCCTATGGCCGCGCATGCGCTTTTGATTTTCGAAGTATGTCGTCTCTGGAAGGCCTGCGCGAGGTCGAACAAAGGATTCTAGCTCATATGTGTGCATTAGAATTTCGATCTCGCGTGTACAACAGCAATCATGCGCGCCTCCATGCATTGAGGGACGCGAACGGTGCTCGTTAGCGTGTGCATCTTTGCTTCGTAATGCGCATAGAAAAAAGCGCACAAGCCTCATGATATACGAACTGTAACTACAAGCAAAAAGTGTGCGGTACTTATTAGCGGCCGGCTTACGTGCAGTAGTCTCGTATACTACATCCGAAGTACCAAGGATTCACCACCAGTTCGCGCCGCTTACTGGTTTTATTGCGATAGCAATTATGTGGAACTCCAGGCGCAGTTTTGCCGTTGGCCGTGATGTCGCGTATAAAATCCAAGGGTGATAACGTCGCCACGCGCCGTGTGCTGTATGTGCGAGTGAAAGCGTGCGAGTGTGAGGCGATGATGGTGGGTCTATCTCGCTCGCACAAGCGAGGAAATCGGGGAGGAAGCGCGCCCTCTTCCATCGCGCGCAAGGCAGTGGGGTGAGGGAAGGGAGGGGGGGGGGGGGGGCGTTTTACTTCGGCGGCAGCTGCATATGCCGCGACCACGGGGGCCTTATCTTGAAAGCGATCTGCGATGGGGGCAGAGTGCGCCGAGTGCTAATAGCTTTGTGTGCGCTGTGTTCTCGCCGCTTAGTTCGCGTTGAAGCGAGATGCAGCACGAAGGTCAATTCGCTCGCAGCTGCTGCCACGCTTTATCACTCCAGTGTTTTGACAGCGAGTGTGCACGGTCATCGAGTGAGACCTGTTCATCTTTGCTTGTGCGCGCGTGACAGCATGCTTGTTAATTCAGTTAGTAATTAAGCGAATGTTTTCAAGTTTATACGGGCGATAAAACTACTCCACCCATTATATCCACTCATTTGTAGCAATTGCTACGAATGGGTGGATGTCTGATTTTTTCTTAATTAATTACTAACCTTACTTCGTGCGACTGTCTACTAATTTGCTATGACAATCGATGCTTCGCCTTTCGGACGCAACTGTGGCTTCTTAAAACAAATATGAATAAAGAAATGGTCTGCTCGCCGGGAAGAAATAACTAGTCCCGAGTGAAGTGTTTCGAACAAACCAGCATTCTTCATGAGAGTGGCTTGTAGGGCAAGTTGGTACATGGTTTTACTGGGAAATAGGCAGCAAACTTGAAAAGGGAATATCGAGAGGCAGACATACACAAAGCCAAAGGAACGTTGCTGGACTAACAACTGAACTTCATTCTTGAAAACAACTTACCGAAAGTCTGCATTGAATATGAGCAAGGCACAACATATCAAATACACGGTGACCACCTAATCTAGACATGCCAACACTGATCAAGAAATTGAAGCTGTTTCTTGGCTAGGAATAGCGGCGGCGTGCTCACACACTTTTAGGGGCCAAGTTTAGAGATGTGATCAGTTTCAATCAACTCTCTTTCTTGCTGCGTCTTGCCCTTCCCCACGTCCTATACGTTGCTGAAATCGCGAGTGCGACCTCACTCCTTAGGTACGAGATTAGCATGTTCACGCATGCGATCATTCACGCAGCGACTGGTTTGCCCTATGTATTATTTTCCGTAAGTCATCGGAATGCTATACAACACACACGTTTCGCTCGTGCAAGACTTCGTGACATGTTTGGTATTGCATGCACGCACTCCTTCGCTAACCGTGCTGCGAGACCCTCTTGCAAAGTTTTGCAAGCTTACAAGGCGCAGAGCATACCAACGTGACCTCGTTTTTTGCCGCACTCTTTTTCAATCTGCGTGAGATACCATGTAACACATGCGGCATAGCCACCAGGTTCTTTTTTGTTTTGTCCCGCGCTTCGCGATCCCTAACGTGTTTCGTTATCAAACGCTTGTGCCGAAATTCTGTCACTGCAGTGATCATTGTCTTAGGATAGCCTGCCGCTAATATTCTCCTCTCCTGCTGGACGGCGCTGCCTTGCATTTGATGCGCGCAACCCCTTTCCACCACATTAGACAAGCACTAGTTGGATATATGCCACGCTTGACCAGTTTCGAATGGTCGGATTGGTACGGCAGCAGCATCCTTCTAGTTATTGGGCCATAAACCCAGCAGATGTGACCATAAGTATGAAAGGTTAGAGTGAAATCTAAAAAGCTGATTTGAATTTTCTTGTGGTGCTTTGTGGGCGAAACGAAGATGTGGAAAGCAAAACTGAAACACTGATAAGACACTGCGAATGATGTCGATGGACAATCAATTCGTCCAATATTTAGAAGAACAAGGAAATCATCTACATATCTAAAGACACGGGTCATAATTTATGGCGTCAGAAAGAGTCTTATCAAAGCTCGTTAAGAAAATACCGCACAGTACCGGCGCAACACTGGACCCTATCGAATGGCATTCTTCTGTAAGAATATGTTGCCTTCGAATTTAACAAAAGTGGCCGACAGGTAAAAAGCTAAAAGTTCCCTAAAAATCGCCGTTGAGAGGCCACAACTACCTTAAATAGACGTGAGCGAGTGAGTGAGTGAGTGAATAAACTTTTATTTGGTCCAGCAAAGCGCGATAAAACGCGCACCCGGCTAATCCCACGACGGGACTGACAGATCTAGTCTGCCGGCCCGATCGCGGGCGCGCTGGACGGCCAGGATTTGGTCCTCAAAGACAGGACTTCGCAGGAGCGCGTCCCACTCTTCCTTGGTGAACTTCGGGCCCAGCGACCCGCACTCCCAGAGCATATGAGGCAACGTAGCTAACTCACCACAGGCCACGCAAGAACAATCGGATAAATCTCGGGATATATGCTATTAAGGGATGCCGGATTTGGGTACGAGTTCGTTTGCAGAAGTCTTAGTGTGACCGCCTGCGGCCTGCTTAGCTTGGAGTGAGGCGGGGGTAAAACCCTTCTCTCTAAGTAAAAGAATTTCGTGATTTCGTTGTGTGTGGGAGGAGCGTCTCTGTGTCCGGGGAGAGAGTCGCCCGATCCGAGGGCAGCGCGGTCGGTAAAGCCACGCGCAGCCTCGTGGGCAGACTCGTTGAGGTTCAGAGGAACCCCTTCAATCGCCCCGACGTGTGCAGGGAACCAAAGGATCGAGTGCATGGAGGTGTTGCCCTGTTTGGCGCCTTTCAGAATTTGAACTACCTGCCGGACTACCCGGCCTTTCTGGAATGCCCTGATGGCGGCTCTCGAATCGCTATACACCCTGTCTCTCCAACCGTCTTGCATGGCGACTGCAATGGCCACTTGCTCGGCCACCTCTGGGTTCGTCGTCCGGACGGAAGCACAGTTGATGACCTTGCCCAGCGTGTCAACGACGGAAACCGCAAAAGCCTTGCCGTCTCGGTATGCAGCTGCGTCCACGAAGCTTGCTGCAATTTTGTCCTTGTTTATTTGCTTTAGTATATTAAATGCTCTTGCCTTGCGACGACCTGCGTTGTGAACGGGATGAACGTTGTGGGGCAAAGGGGCGACCACGATCTTCTCCCCTATTTCTCTGGGGATTTGGGTGTCTTCAGCCAAGTTCTTGGTTGGTGCGAGTCCGATCTCCTCGAGGATACGCCTGCCGGCCGGCGTGGTGGACAGCCGAGTTAGCTGGGCCCGTTCCTGAGCCTCGGCCATCTCCTCCATGGTGTCGTGTATGCCGAGCCGAAGGAGGTCCTCTGTATGCGTTCTGACGGGCAACCCGAGGGGTCTCCCCTTCGTATTCAATGGCTTCCCGCTGTTCCTCTTCAATACGGCGATGAGCATTCCTTACACGTTTCATCATCATCATCATCATCATCATCATCATCATCATCATCAGCCTGGTTATGCCCACTGCAGGGCAAAGGCCTCTCCCGTACTTCTCCAACTACCCCGGTCATGTACTAATTGTGGCCATGTTGTCCCTGCAAACTTCTTAATCTCATCCGCCCACCTAACTTTCTGCCGTCCTTCGCTACGCTTTTCTTCCCTTGGAATCCATTCGGTAACTCTTAAGGACCATCGGTTATCTTCCCTCCTCATCACGTGTCCTGCCCATGCCCATTTCTTTTTCTTGATTTCAACTAAGATATCATTAACTCGCGTTTGTTCCCTCACCCAATCTGCTCTTTTCTTATCCCTTAACGTTACACCTTACACGTTTACAACAAGGCAACCCCCCATTCATTAGCACCTATACAGAAGTCGACGCAGCGTCGACGCCGACTGTAGACGGGTCAACAAAAGACCCCTCTACCTTAACCTAAAAGCCTGAACTAATTTATGAAAAGGACCAACGTCGAATACTACCATGGGAACGGCTTCAGCCTCGGGTCCCCAAACTGCTACGCGCTTGCGCCATATGCGGTGGCGAAGGTGCCACATAGGAGGGGGAGTTCGGCGGAACGGTGCGATATCATGGGCGGGATTTTGCGACCCATTCGACGATTGTGATTGGCCGCGACACAGTCATCAGATTCCCTTGTCTAGTCTCCTAGGGAAGACGACGGTATTAAAAGCGGAGACCTTTGGTGCAGGAAGGTGGTGCCGACGTGTCGTGATGTGAACTCAGACATCTAATATGCTCCTACATCTGGGACCAGTGTTAATAATGTAAAATAAGCCCTTTTAACTTCGTTCCTACTGGTCGACGTACTCGTCAATGGGCTTGGTGGGTTCCTGGCCCTAACGCCACCTCGAGCCGCAACACGGCACAGCTGCAAAATGTTCTTCATGTGGGATAGAATAATAGTTTCCACGGAAAAAACCGTGTTCGCTGTTGGTACTACCTTACTCAAGGCGTCGATGACGACGCTCGAACTGTCAATGCCGAAAGGGTAGTCGGTAGCAAGTGCATTCAAGGAACGTTGCAAGAACCTTCCAACGGGCTTCCGCCACGAACTTCCTTCTGTCACAATAGTTCTCATAGGGCAGTCAGGTTCGTGTGTTTTCACAATGAAAAAAGTCGAAAGCATATCACCTTTGCTCTTTACTGCATTTTCTAAAAGTCTCGGTTAGGCCTATTCAGAAGCTCCATAGCATTTTTCTTCAATTTTTCTGGTTTTAGGCTAACTCCCTTGAAGTTGTTGTCCGAAGCTTAATTAGATTTCTTACTATGCAGGCCCCTGTATGCTCTGGTCTGAGCAGTAAACGTCAAGCTAACATCATCTAACATTTCATGGTGTGCTGACTAAAGCCGGCGCTTTCGCGCCGGTCTCAACATCTGCTTCGTCGAGGTGCTACGCCTGCAATGCAACCGGTGGCGCTTTTTATTAATGCAGCGTTGCTAGACGACTAGTAGCCACCACGGCACTGTTCCTTCTGCGCAGCAGATGTCTTACGTAATATTCATAAGTGTTCAGCAGCATTCAGAAGCATCCAGCCTAATAAATATATAACCTACGTATTTTCTGAAAAATGTATCCATTACATTTGTCCGTGTACGCGGCTGACTGAAGGGGTGACGAGGCTTGTCAAGCAGTGCTACGACATTGCGTTTCTCTTGCCACCCTCAGTTTCTCGTATAAACTGGAAATAAATTGAATGGAATTGAACTGAAGCAACAGAACTAAGAAACAAGTTCTTGCACCACAGATTATTCAGTGATCCAAACGCAATGTTTTCAACAAGCAAATAAAAACTTATCCGACATATTCCACGTCTCCTAAATACCTCTTATCGGTCATTTGATGTTGTAAAAGTTATTGCGCGAAGAATATAAAAAAGATAATACAGAAAGCAGACATGGGTTGCGTGAGTAACCGGTTCCTCTGCGTCATAAAAAGGCCTCTGGAAACGGTATTATGCGGAGAGTGCGTTGGAAGAATAAGCTGAGTGTTTCCAGTTGACCTCGCCGAGAAATAACGACGCTGAGGTAGTGATGCGTGGAGTTTCCGAAGACGTGGTGAACTGGAGAGCCACATGTCTGTCTGATAGAAGGTCGCGTTTATTTCTCCATAGAAAACGAAATCGAGCGGGCGCGCGGATTCAGAGTAACGCATAGAGTGTGGCGAGAGCATTAGAGAGAGAATGTGAAGAGAGCGAACGAGAGAGAGAGAGAGAGAGAAACGGATCGAGAGGAGAACGCAGTGGTGGGCGGAATCCGCGCGTAAGGTAAAGGAATAAGAGAGCTCGTCTGTGAAATTTGGGCTGCGTTCCTCGCCATGTTCTGTTTGCCTACATCGCAGTGTTCAAAGCGATGCTTTCTTAGCAAGCCTCCCCGCACTTTGCTGACCATGGCTGTTTCTGGCGCCGCTGCTGTCCCCGAAAATAGATCCCACACAGAAAAGAAATTGCGTGCTAGAAGCCTTTGTCTCCCATGCAGCGCAGCAACCCGTTGTTCTAACAATTAGGCCACAATCGCACCTTTCTTCTTCATTGCATGGAAATACGGTCAGGCAGTGGCATGGCAGAATTTTTTTAGAAGGAAGGGGGGAGCTGGCCAGGCGGCATCGTGGCACACATACACACGTATTTTTTTCTTCTTGGGAGGGGGTGCACGGGGTAAATCATGGGTTAGTGAATGACGTATTGTATAAACGTAAGCATCACATGCCATTACATGCTGGATAATATATATATATATATATATATATATATATATAGAAACGGGGAGAGTTATAAGGTTAAATGGGACCGTGTTCACTCTGCAGAAGATATGGCCGGTACAACCAGTATGGCCGAACGTAAGGTTAGTTCCACTACGTCGTCTCTTTCGTCTTGTTAGTGATCGTCGTCTTTGTCCCTGTCGTGGCAGCTTGACATAACCCACGGCGCCGAAAGCGCCGACCCGGCTCCTTCTAGATGGCGGCCACGACCCGCGTGGACGATATCAGTTGACGTGGACGACGGGGAAACATCCGCTGGAGCTACTTCATAAGTCACATCACTGAGCTGTCGGACGACGCGGTAAGGGAGAGAGTACCGGGAGAGCAGTTTTTCCGATAGGCCCACACGCCATGAACGAGTCCAAAGGAGGATGAGGTTGCCGGCAGAGAACTGGACATCACGATGAAGGTTGTCACAAAGAGACTTCTGTCTTGCCTGCGACTCAGAAAGGCGACGGCGGGCAATCTGACGTGCCTGGGCGGCTGTAGGTATAGCGTCGCGAGCGTACTCAGATGGGGACTCGAGAGCAGTTGGCAGGAGCGTGGTGAAAGGCAATGCCGTGTCACGACCAAACAGGAGATAGAAGGGAGAGTAGAGAGCGGTGTCGTGACGTGACGAGCTGTACGCGAACGTCACAATGGAAGATCGGCGTCCCAGTCACAATGATCTGAGGAGACATACATCGAGAGCATATCTGTAAGTGTTCGGTTCAGGCGTTCAGTGAGGCCGCTCGTTTCAGGATGGTATGCTGTCGTGAACTTGTGCTTCGCGGCACGAGAGCGAAGCAGATCTTCAATAACCCGAGATAAAAAGTAGCGGCCCCTGTCTGTGAGAAGCTGGCGAGGAGCTCCGTGGTGCAAGATGACGTCTTGCAGCAGGAAGTCTGGGACGTCGGTAGCACAACTGGTCTAGATGGCACGTGTGTCGGCATAGCGGGTTGAATAATCCGTTGCATCGGTGATGTACTTATTTCCAGCTCTGGAGGTAGTGAGAGGGCCAAACAGGCTGAAGTCAACACGATAAAACGGTTCGGTGGGTATATCAATTGGCTGGAGGGTTCCAGCTGGAAGCAAAGCAGGCATTTTACCATTTTGGCATGCTTCGCAAGTAGCGACATAACGTCGCACGGTACGGTAGAGTCCAGGCCAGAAAAAAACCATCGCCGGACACGGTCGTAGGTCCTGGAAACAGCATGGTAGCCAGCGGTTGGGAAATCATGGAGTTGCGCGAGTACAGTTGCCCGTAGGTGAGAAGGAACGACTATCAGCAGTTGACGTCCTTCTGGGAGCTTATTTCGGCGGTATAAGCCCACGGGCTCAACGATAGTTCAATATCCTTGGTAAGAATATTATCAACCTCCTGTTGTATAACTCGGCGCTCGGCGTGTGACACGCGATAGGGCCGTCTGTGAATAGGCGGTGCATCGCCGGTATGTATGCGATGCTAAACTAGGGAGGTTTGTCCCAAAGGCCGACCATCAAGGTCAAAAATGTCGGAATAATATGTGAGCAGATGATGAAGAGCGCCGGTTTGTTTGGGGTAAGATCCAGGGCTATCATCTTTGTAATGTTGTCGTGCGCTGGAGGCGACGTGGCGGCATGAGAATTGCAGGCGGCGGAACAGTTGGAGGAAGACGCAAGAGGCGAAAGGGAAGAAAGGTCGTACTCGTGCGACGGCGACAGTGTGGCGAGAGATCCCTTTGGGTAGTACCTGAGGGCAGAATTCGAAATTTAGGAGCGGAAGGTAAGTTTTGTTAGTCGATACGGTCACTACGGTGTTAGGAAACGACACACCGTGCGAAAGTAAGGCACTGACACAGAGAGTGACGATATAGCCACCATCCGGTACACAGGGGTTGGGCACAGCAGTGAAACAGGTCAGTGCCTGCGGAGATAGACGAACAGAGTCGGCGAAACAGTGCTGGATCGGTACGGTGTCGGTAAGGACGGTAACATCAGGGAAATCAAGTTTGACTACACCAGCCGAGCAGTCAACTATAGCTGAGCGGGCAGATAAAAAATCAACATCAAGGATCACGTCGTGAGGGCAATGGTCAAGTACATGGAATAATACAGATGTGTGGCGACCGGCGACGCTGACATGAGTGGCACACATTCCCAGCACAGCGGGAGTTCCCCCATCAGTGACTCGCATAACGCGGGACTCGGCAGGAGTGAGCACTTTCTTGAGCCGCTTCCGGAGATCAGCCCTCATGACCGAGATGTGTGCGCCGGTGTCGATCGCTCAGGGCAGTGAGAGGTAGGGCATCAACTTCCACGGTGATTAGGTTCTGCTTTTCGGCAAGGTAAGGAGAGGATTTGCAGTTCGAGAGTCCAATGCAGCGTCACGTCCGGGAGCTGCATCCGTCAGTTTTCCGGGGATGAGCGTACAGAAGGGTGGGGCGATGAAAAACGACGGGGCAAGGGCGACGATCGTGCGGCGACGGCGAATGGCTCGAGCGTTGTATGGATGCAGAAGGGCCGCCGTCATGGTATGTCGGGTCATTTGGAGCATGAAATTGCTGGCGCTGGTTGTCATTGCGGCGTTAGTAGAACGTGGAGCGGGAAAACTAGGGCTGACGATAACAGCAATGGCGAGAAATGTGATCCACGCCGTTACGATGCAAGCAGATGGGCTGGTCGTCTAATGTTCGCCATTGGGCCGGATCTCGGTAGCGTCAAAACGACGGTGGAGGGCGATGAAGAGGAATGATGGAGCACACGGGTGTGATGGCAACCCGTGTTATTGAGAACAGGGGTTGAATTCCTGCGTTGGCCAGTTCTTCGCGGACAACTGCGCGGATGAGGGAGATGGTCGACTGAGTATCCTCAGAAGGGCGCGCGAAAGAAGATGGCGACTCAGCCTCGATTTCGCGCCGCAAAATTCGGACAACGCTATCTGTAGTGGACAATTGAAGAGCCGAATGAGCGTCTTCGCACGATGACGTAGCGGCAGTGTTGGGAAGCCGCACGAACTGTCCGGCAATGTGATGGCTCTTTGCGTCTTCGAAACGTCTGCACCCACGGACAATTTCGTCTACCGCCGAGCAGTCTTTAAAAACAAGCAGTTAAACGCATCATCGGCGATGCCTTTCAGAATGTGCTTCACTTTGTGAGCCTCGGGCATAGTGGCATCGACGCGGCGGCTAAGAGCTAGGACATCAAGGATGTACGTAACGTGCGACTCGGTAGCTGTCTGAGCCCGACAGGATAGGTCTTTCGCAGTGGTGCACTTGAGACCAGCGAGCTTGCCGAAGAGGTCGCGAAGTTTTTGCTTGCATACGTCCCAGCTGGTCAACTCTTCTTCGTGTGTGTCATACCAGGTGCGTGCTGGTCCCTGGAGGTAGAAGGGAAGATTTGCGAGCATCACTGTCGGGTCCAATCGTTTGTGTGCAGCGGCGCGCTCGTATATGCCATGCCATTCTTCGATGTCAACTTTGTCGATGCCGTTACCAGAGAAGGTGCCGGGGCCGCGCGGATGGGTCAAGACGACTGACGGTTGCGGTGTCGCGGATGCTGACAACCCGGGTGCGTCAGGTGCTGACGCCGTGCTTAACCCAGCGGGCTGGTCGTCTGTCAGCATGGCAGGACGGCCGAGGAAAAGCGCTCTGCGGAGTGTGTGTGCGTGTAAATTGACAGCATAGGAGCGACAGTAAGCTTTAGAGCGTTCAATTAACTGCTTCAAGAAAGCTTCGTTTCACATAAGATTATAACCTGCGAATCGGGTTTGAACGTATGACTGTATTTTAAAGCGGTGTTTTCTTTGCGAATCCTTGCGGTATTTCCGAACCGTTGCTACTGCAGCTGGGTGACCGCATGCTGCCGCTGTCTTACTCAATGGCTCGCAGGCAGGTTAGCACTACCTTCCTTAATGAAATTGGAATGAAAATTTGAAATACTATCGAGTCCAAGCGAACGTCGTCCTTCTATTTCATCCGCACGCACGGCCCAATGTCTAACACTGCATTATACCCGACAGTCGCGACCGGCTTTTCAAGCTGTGTACAATATTTCATTTCAGTTCCTTTGAGAAGTTCTCAGGTGAGGTATTGCCATCTTCCCCTTCATTCTATTCCGTTCGAATAGCCGTCCGTCCAGCTGTGCAACGACAGCGCTGGTGGACGCGGCGCGTCACTTATCGGAGGGACGCTGCTGCGCGAATGCGAACTTCGGCGCCCGTTGTATACCAGTAACGAAGTGCATGTCGGCAGAGTCTCGGAGAATTAGGATGGCACTTGCATAAACATCGCCTTCAAATTTCATGTACGCAATGAACCCGCAGATGCGATTCGCACGAAACCCTACTAATCGTTATTTTTGCTTTGCCAAATAAACCCACAGGTATCGCGTATTTTTGCAAGTGTGAGGGTGTGGGGGTAATTCGGTGGGGCTTGAAATTTTCATGCGTTTTTTGGAACGCTTCTGCACTGATGTTAATATTAGTGTGTTGTGACGCTGGAGAACCATTGTCCGTATTGTGGGAACTTTTTCTTTTTTTGGCGCACCAAGGTTATGACTGACTTCACACTTGAAAATTGAAAAAAAGAAAGACATTTATAAAGCAGCCCAAATGTGCTTGTTAATCAATTAAGCCGTGCAACATTTTGGAGAATGCCTCGTTGCTGTAATCATGAAGTTGCTTTGCACAACAAACGTTCGCGCTAAATATATAAAATCTGACGCGTGGAGTGCGTTAACTTGACGTGCGTGAATGCGACACAATCGCACAGACGGTAAAAGAGTTTATTCTGCGTTTGGGCGCCACTGGTACGAGAACCTTCCGACGTGCCAGTGCATATAGTATATACTGCAGCCCCAAAAAATGCACAACCGTTCTATCCAATTCGCGCGTTGTGCTGACTGGAGCAACACTTAGTCGGTATATGGGGTGGGTGGTCAGAGTTCGAAACGCCGGTTCTTGAAGACAATGTTATACGGTACAGCCAGTCGAGAGCCGGCATCACAGTGGGACATTAATAAGACGAAACGCAAGTTTTGTATTTCGCGGTACAAGTTCACGCTCATTATTGATGAAAAAAAAAAGTGCACGCGGGGAATATATAAGAAGAATAAAAATAGAAACTCGAGTGCACAATATGGCGGCGAGTTCTAACGTGGCGCCGGCCGAGGAAGCACCCCCCGCGAACACGATCACTTCTTTCGCTTCTTGGCCACTTGATCACTTCTTTCGCTTGTGAGACCCGTGGGACCCCTGGGGTCCCTGGGGCTTGCCATCGGCGACGCTGCTCGTCCGCCTGCGCTTGGCCTTCTTGGGCGACGAGCCAGCCTCGGACGGCCTGGAGGAGGATCGCCGGCGCGCTTTTTCTTCCCCGCCGGCGTGTTCGCTAGCGCCGGTTGCCGTCGCTGTGCCAGCAGCCGTCGCTGTGCCAGCAGCCGTCGCTGTGCCAGCAGCCGTCGCTGTGCCAGCAGCCGTCACCGAGCCAGCAGCCGTCGTTGCTCCAACAGCCGCCACTTCTGGGGGTTCGTGGTGGGGATGATGGTGAAGTTGCTGATGATGCGCTTTATTGTGCGGAGCGGCGCCGGCTGCCTCGTGGTGCCGGTCATCGGGATGATCGTCGGGCGTGAACAAAGGAACGGCAGCCGTGCAGGGCGCGTGGGCGGCGGCGGCATCCGCGTCTGGCGGCTGCTCCGCGACCTCCTCGAAGCAGCGCCAGTAGTCGCGGAAACGGCCGGCCCGGAAGAAGGCCGCGGCCGCCGCCGACCCCAGCAGCTGGCCGCTCAAGCTCAGCACCATGCAGAGCGTGCGGAACGGGAACTGCTGGCCGCGTTCGCTGTCGTACAGGGGCAGCCGCAGGAGCGCCGGCAGGCCGAACGCCTGCTCGCCGCACAGGAACCGCATCACGAGGCCGGCGAAGAAGCCTGCGCGGCCGAGGTGAATCGGAGAGCGTTCATCGAGGCCACGAGCAGATGTTCCGCGAGCCGATATTATGGGTCGTAACGCGAATGATGACATATTGCGGGTACATGATGTCACACTGTGATTTGTCTTGCAAGTCATGTTCACCTTTTTAAAGTAATCCTGGTATAATGCGAGAGATTTGCGCCATCTACCGCAAAGATTTTAACATAATTGTTAAAGAAATTCACTGGCTGTTACGACACTCCCTAATGGGAAATTTGAGCGCAGCTCTATACGCGAAAGAAGCATGCATGGTAATATTTTGCATTATGATCACACAGGCAATCGGTTTATATTTGGAAGAGAACGCTGCGAGTCTGGCGCGGACAATCTGCCTCGTGCGGCACATTGCAAACGGAGCGAAGTGTGCCGCGACTACCTCGCTAATCGGGAGGCCGCGAGAGGCAGCGCGTGTGTGACGCTTGGGCGCGAGTATATAGCAGTCGCCGCAGACAGACCTCGGCTCATGCAGTGCTTTGTTTCCACATTTGGTATCGGTGGACGCGCTCTCCGCGTGCTATCGGTGAACATACGATGGCGCACTACTCTGTCGCCCTGCGAGTCTGGCGCGGACAATCTGCCTCGTGCGGCACATTGCAAACGGAGCGAAGTGTGCCGCGACTACCTCGCTAATCGGGAGGCCGCGAGAGGCAGCGCGTGTGTGACGCTTGGGCGCGAGTATATAGCAGTCGCCGCAGACAGACCTCGGCTCATGCAGTGCTTTGTTTCCACATTTGGTATCGGTGGACGCGCTCTCCGCGTGCTATCGGTGAACATACGATGGCGCACTACTCTGTCGCCATCTCGTAGCGGGTCGGCCCCACACAGCCAGTCTTGCGCGGCATTACGCTTTTTTTCTCGCGCTTCCGCCATACTCTCCTCCTCCGCTTCCCTCCTCGCGCTGCCTTCGCCATCTCCGTCTTTGGACCGCCTCTGCGCTCCACGTTCGCTATCTTATACTTCTCTGTGCTCGTTTGCTCGGTTACGCCGAGGACGCCGACGCTCAACGGAAGAGCTGCCTAGGAGCTACGCCTAGGAGCTGCGCTCTAAATAGTGCAGATCCAATGCACATCTTGGAATCTGTGTGAAGCGAGGCCCGCGTGCAGCGGCTTATCAAGTTGTATAAGTTGGCCCATTTCAATCCTGTGTCTTTGGCGCGAAGAAAACTAGGGTGCTCGCGCGCCCCCGTGCCACGTAATGTAGCGCACGCGGTCATCATCTCAAAGAGATGGCCGACGTTAGCACAGTCGAAGTACACGTGCGATTGTGGCCTAATGGTCAGAGCATCGGGCTGCTATGCGTGAGGATCAAGGATCGATCGAACCATCGGACACGTAATTCAGCTACTTTTACAGCGGAGCTGTTATACGCTAGGTTCTGGTGGCTTGTGTCCGTAGGCAAAAAAAAAATAAATAAAAATAAAATAAAAAAATATGGTGGCCATCCCAGAGCTAAAAGAGCTGAAGCATAAAGCAAAGGCCTATCGCCGGGTACGCCCCAGCGGCGTTTAATGGCGAGAAGTATCAAAATGTACTGTGATAAAAAATGTGGTAATAAAGAAAGTAAAACCGGAATAGACACTGTTTAGTATAGATTGCGTTGTGACGTCACGGGCTCTACACTCTTAGCATGGTACCTTTTATGGTAACCTGTAATCACGAGTAACTTATAAAATAAAGGTTACATGCAAAATATGTTGATGTTTTATTTAAATGTTGTTACGTATACATGTATCTATAGGTTACAAGAGTCAAAATTGACGGATTTAAAGGTTAATTCAGCGCAAAGTGCCTTGTAACCTTTAGATTTTAACCTCTAAAGAACACTGACGCGCATCAGTGAGGAGACCAACATCATGGATTGGACGTTTGCTGATAAATGTATCCTAATGTGTTCGTGTTCTGCATTTGTGATCTGGTTATTACAAACGTAGGACTTCGGCAGTTCGGGCTCATTCGGTCTTAATTTCTGTCAGCCAAGCAGTTACATTTTTCACGATATAAACACAAAAAAGAAATCTTGCACGATCGCACTTGCATGGTCATCTGCGAGCTGTTCTTTGACGACCCTCCATACTTGGCGCACAGCCTGATTTGAAATATCAGCAACGAAGACTGTGTCATCGAATGATGTGGAGTGCACTGTCTGCCGGAACCCAGCGGTCGAACGTGACGGAAACCCCCTGCTCTCGCACGCATTCTAGCCACCATGAGACAGGCATGGAACATCGGTATTTCAACACGAGAAACAAAAGCGGGCGAGTTTCTTTCGAAAAATGAATATTTTTTAACAAATTTCATGTACGAGGCGAGAAAGAACAGTAGAAGAAAAGCACACGAACGCGATGGGTCTTTCAGTAAAAGGTTGTTGAAAACATTGGATGGTTCTATCACATATCAATATAATTCAACTTGTCTACTAAAATGTCCCTGTGCAGAACATTTCAGTTGTCTGCATACATTTTCTGCCTTTAACCGGGTTTGTTTCATTCCCTGCACTGCCTTGATGCTGTCAACCAAAACTTTCCCATGCTTCAACCATAAGCGCTCAAGATGAGGTTAATAGTTAGTGTGCAAGAAGCGCGTGCCTAAGAAAACCATGCCGAAACGGTACCAGCTAGGCAGCGTGCGTACATAAGTATAAACGCGTGGCGAGGGAGCTGGGGATGCGGTAGGCGCTAGGCGACCGGCGTAACTGCTTTGAAATAGACAACAACCTACATGTCGGCGAACCATTCGGCATTGCACTTAGGATGTTTTTTAATAAAACTTGTAGCAAATGATTCCACTGCCAGCTTTCTTTGGGCATTATAAGCTGTGCCGAAGATTGGCCCTACACGAGAGCAAATTTAAGTTACAGCAGACACGAAACGCGCCAAACGTTCAGTGAAATCAACAGGATGCCGCTACACTCACATAAAAGCGAGCGCCGTCCGCTCCGTTGTCTTTTTAGGAGACATAGACAGATGAAAATAGCGTTAAATGTGTGAAGCCGCCAACTGAGAAATGAAATCTTTACCACCGTCCAAACACGAAATGCTTCCACCATCACACCGATAACATCACTGGCACCTCTGACATTTATTTCTGTAATTCATTGCTTGTTTTCATTTTTTTTTCTTCTTTTTTGCTTGTGCCTCTAAGTGCCTCTTTCTAACATGGCGGAAGCGAGCAGGCATCAGCCACGCTGGAGTGCGGCCATCCACAGTGCTATCATCTCTCCTCCTCGGTCCAATCGAGATAACTCGAGTTGCACGCTGGGAAGATTTTAAGCGGGAGCGGGAGGCTCGGAGCCGGCGGGAGTGGTTAGCACGCTGTCGTCCTGTCGTTGTTGTAGTTGTCGTTCTGAGACGGCCATTATATTTGTCTTGTTTGGATACCATCCGATCACCATTGTCTGCTGCCACCACTTGTAGCCTGCAGTAGTTATTACCGCTTCTACTGGGAACTTGCGCCATCCTCTGCACCCTCATGCCTTTGTGCAGCAGAGACCTTGTCGGTGTGTTGCGCGGTCGCTGCAGCGAGCCGGGTTGTGAGTGCAAGCGATACACTATTCTGCGCCTGTCGGAAAGTGACAACCTGGTGAGGTGTGAATATTGTGACCACGTCCCAAATGCACACGGAAAAATATGTGATCTCGGTAAGCAGAACTTTTGCTTTTAATATTTTTAGGTGGATAGTACATGAATTCTTTATAGTTCGCAATTCAACATTTGACATAGTGCATGCTCTCGCTGCGCGTAAGTGTTTCTGAAAAAAATTGTTGATAAATTTGCTTCTTTATGCTCTTCGATTTACTTTGAACTAAATTCGATGTTGTCATTTTGTGCAAATATTGCATTAGACCTTTCTAAAATATTGAACTTGTCGGCGGGATGAGTTGTGTCAGGGCAACTAAATGACCTCAACAATACGTTTCTTGTACTGGCACCGTGCTTTGGGCTGCTGTAGTTGACAGAAATCGTTCAGTATTGTACAACTCGCCTCGCGCACCCTCCGTTAGCCATGCTGTGGTGGTGCCTGACTGCCCGCGCCCTGGCCTGGAGGTAATCTCCGGTGTGTGCAGAGGTCGGGCAAGCCGAGGCGGCTCGTGGTTGCATTTCCGCTTTCTTTCGGTGCGCGTAGTGCTGGAGGTCGCGTAATCTCAAAAGTTCGGAGACGCGTTGAAGGGAGCAACAAAACAAACGTTCGCTCCCCTCTGCGTTCTTCAAGCCAACTTGATAGCGATTGTTCGCGCTCGTCAAATGAGATGTTCATTTATGCCTGCGCTCGCGTGACACCATGGTTATTAGTAAGCTAATGATTACTGTTACGGCAGGTAAAACTACGTACCTTAGTTTGAGTAGTGGTCTAATGCATTGCTATCGCTATTAGTGCTTCGCTTTTTGGGTAAAAAAGCGTGTTTTTTCTATTTTCTTTTAGTCAAACGGGCCAATAATTTAACATGGGAATTGGTGGTTAGCATTGACTAACTGCGAAGAATACACAATTCGCTTTTTACCGCAACGTCACCCCTTCTCTTACATCTTGCATTCGAATTTCGCACAATGATGCATAGTTATATACAGCGTTGTTCCGGAGAATACATGTTGTATAGCTTTCGCACGAATTTTGCTTATGTACGCGTTTTTTTTTTTCGCCTAGAGCTCTGGAATGCGCTCTGCATTACTCTGTGAACATTAACGATGTTCTTTCGTTGCGTCTATAATTTCAGAAACGAAAAATGCAGCCGAGGCAAAGGCGCAATGCAATGTGCCAGGCACCGTGTTTGAGGCCTCAGTGTCAGATGAAACCGTGGAAGCTTGCACATCTAGTCTCTCCTCGGTGCAATATGGTTAGTATAATGTGGAATGTTAGCCAAAGCTTTTTTGATTGCCTAGTGTATCAAATATTTTAAAGCGAAGCTTTCTTTGCCACTTCCCTCGACTTTTCCACTGCTACTGCTGTCGCTGACCTGCACGCGGCGTCAGGGAGTGGTTGAGTACGTAATGTATATAATGTAAGCAATGTACGAGAAATTACATTGTACGTGTACATAGTAGGGACGCAGGAGTGGCGTCTGTGAGCCCTTTCCAGCAAGAACTTATGAAAAGCCTCCAGGAGCGATCCTATTATCCTTTAGTGAGATTTCAGTTGTATATAGTTCAACAAACAAACGAAAATTAGTATAATACTGATTACTTTAATTAAAATAACACTTCATTGGTTTTTCCTGCATGCTTACTATAATGAGAGCTAAAGGTGAGCCAGTTCTAATTTTCCTTGGTGTAGAATGGTTGGGCTCTTTGGGGTTGAGTTGTGCTCTGCAGTACTGCGAGTTTTTGATAAATTTTACTTGGTCAGTTCACATTATACTGTGCATATTTAATGTTTGATAGGCGAATGTTTATAGGCTCTAACTGTCTTTGTAGGCTCCACTGCCCAGTGGTGATATCCAGATTGCAGCTCCCCACGTCTACACATGCAGCGAGCATACGTGTGTTTATGCTGGCAGTAGGCAAGAAATAATCTGGGTCTCGAACGGCAGCCTGGAGCTAGCTGTAATTTATTGTATTTTAACCTACTACATCAAGAACCTCGATTATCCATATGCATTTGCACCATTCCTGGCGCTTATGCAGAAACTTGTGCTTCCCAGCAATGTTGTGCCTAGAGGGCTCATAAATGACAGATTGAAGTGTTTCTTTGCCCTTATGAAGAAAAAGAATGTGATTTGACTCAAAGTCTAGTTAATAATTTTCACCTTGCAATAATGTTCACTTGTTGCCAGGAGGTGGTGAACAGATGCATCATTTTGTGCATTACATTTGCATGCCTTTTTATAACTGTTTTATTGAAAATTACTGAGGTAATACATCCATTCATGCAAGTGGCACTTAGTATTGTGCACAAGTATTTTATTTAGCTGCTCAAAATTCTTAAATTCGTGCAATGTGAATTATGGCGGCCTTGCTTTGTCACTGAGTTATTCTAACTGCTAGCCTTTAGATGATAGAGTAATTGTGCAGTACTATGCATAGTAGTGTCCAAATGACCTGTTTCATTACTGATTTTAAATAGGTAGTGCATTCAAGAAGTTTGAATCCCATCCTTGACATTGTTAGCTAGACAGTAAAATGTGTCTTGTAGTAATTTTAATAAAAAAATGTTCATGTTTGTATTGTCACAAAGATCTAAACTGAGAGTTCACTATGCTGTAAGCATCACCACTTCCAGCCGTTTGTCATTTGGCCCTACAAGCCAACACTTTGCACATCTCCTGGTTAAGCTTTGTCTGATGTTTGTAAGAGCAACAAGTTGTGTTTTGATGCCAGTGGTGGCCAATGCTAACACTAAGGAAACATTGCTCAGGTATAGATGGGCTGCATGCATGCATGGCCTTGTGGTCCAGTCTTCTTTTTTAGGTTCACCTATAGCCAATATTTTGTATATTTTTTGCACTGGCTACATTGCATTGGAAGCGTCTTTATTGACCTGCTCTAATGCTGCACAGGATGTGTAAAGCCTTTTTTATGTAGTGTCCAATGTGGATCTGAACACAAGTGTGCAGTTTTTGTACCTGCAATCTCATGTACTAATCTTTGCCTTGTTTTCTTGCTTCCTGACAGCAGTACAAGTTTTTACATGGACAGTTAACACGAATTTATTGACGACATGCATGGCTGAAACACGGTGATATGATTTTAAAAATTCCTGTGATATGATGCAAGTGATAGTTTGAATTTTCAGATCTAGTCATGTGCCAGCAAGGCCTGCTGTATTTGTGGTGTATTCTATGTTGTATTTTCAAATAAAGATGTTGCATTCTGAAGTTAACCTTATACTGCCTGTGGAACTGTCAATTTATACTCAAATTATTTATACGAGCTAACGGTGCCTCCTGCTCAGGCGTTCAAATTGTGTTTTGAACTGTATTTGTGGGAACATTACCGTTACATATTTGCTCAAAAGGTGCCGCACGGGGAGTTTCATTACGTCAGAAATCCCAAGGGATACTAGTTACTAGTATCATAGTAGCCCTTTGTTGGCTGAAATAGAAAGATTTAAGTGATTTAAATGAAAGTAAACTTTTGATACCACATTCAGTTGAGCGTTTTTTTTTTTCAGGGAATTTCATGTGGGCCCCGCTCTTTACATGGTCCGACGAGCCGGGTGCGGCCTAGCAACGGGGAGACGCCACCTTGGGTTTTGTTCCAGAAAGGCCAAATCTCCGCATGGTACACCGAGCCGGCTGCCGCCAAACAACAGAGGTGCGTCATTTCCTTCTATTGCGGTTCTCTCTGCTTGCGCCTTTTCTTTCTTGCGCGCTTCTTTTCGCGGTCGGATTAAGCAGCCGACAACCATGCCCGGAGAAACGTGAGCCCTCGCGGAGGACGCCACTCGGCCAGTCTTTTTTGGACACTGTCTTTACACGTGGTTGCGCTTCGAAATAGTTCACCTGTCCACCTCGTGTGGTTTCCACAGGAAAGGGTGTCCCTGTGTCTCTCAGCATAAGCAAAAGAAAAAACTGCGTTTTGCTGGCAACTTAACTTACGCAAGCCGTAACATCTCTTCGACTGCAATGATATCTAGTCAAAAAATTCTCTAGCTATCAAAAAGCACAACAAGGAGGAGCGCGGGAGTACAGATCTCTTACGAATGGCATAGCAAGTGACAGACAAATACTGTTTTTGGGTATAATTGTGTAGCTGTTTAGCAATAAATGAAGCAAATTTTTTGCTTTGCTTACGAACAACGGCAAGTGTTCAGGCCCTTTACCCGTGCTGTTGCTGTTTTTCTCCTGCGCATGCATTTACGTTTACAGTGTGTATTGTACCAAGGGTATCATTCAGCATGCAAAAATTAAAAAGGAAAATCAGCCAGCTGAAATTCATTTTTTTTTTTCATTTTCACATGCTAAATGATACCTTAGGAACAATCCACCGAGTAAACAAACGCATGTGCAGGAGGATAAAAACCGCAACAGCGTGAGCCACAGGTCTGAACACTTGTAGTTGGCAAAGCGAAAATTTCCCTCATTTATTGATTAGCAGCTACAGAACTGTAGCCCAGAAGAATATGAGTCTGTCATTTACAATATACTATTCGAAAGTAAAGAAATTTCTCTGGCTCCCGCGCTCACCTTTGTTGTACTTTTTGGGGTAGTAGGCTGCATTTTGTCCTAATATTTTTTAGATCAAACAAGAGATGTTGCGGTATGCGTAAGGTCTAGGTTGCCTGCAAAATGCAATGTTTCTTTTTTTTTTACTTAGGTTGAGAGAGACACAGGGACACCCTTTGTCCCGAGAACCGCACGAGGTGGACACGTGAACTATTTCGAAGCGCAAGCGCATGTAAAGGCAGCTGCGTCCGAAAAGGACTGGCCGAGGGGCTTCCTCTGCGAAGGCTCACATTTCTCCGTGCACGGTTGTAGTCTGCTTAATCCGGCCGCGGAAAGAAGCGCGCAAGAAAGAAGAGGCGCAAGCAGAAAGAAGCGCGAAAGAAGGAAGAGACGCACCTCTGTTGCTAGGCGACAACTGCCTGGGCGGAGCATGCGCAGAGCAACGGGCTTTTATGAAACATGCCGCAGAAAGAAGCCCGAAAGAAAGAAGAGCCGCGTCCCCGTTGCTAGGCGACACCGGCTCTATATACGGAGCATGCGCAGCACGGTGTCCATCTGGGACCTCCTGCAAGCTGCTTTGTGTAAACATTTTAATCGTTCAACCGGTATATTGTAAAGGTAACCTTTATATTTAGGCAAAGGCACTCAATACTGTATGCCTATAGTAGAGGTTAGTGTTGTAACCTCTAGTTGAGGTGCACGCTTTCTTACCTTTAATAGAAGTTAAACTTGTAAAGGTTGATGTGTAACTTATAAGTTAAAGGTGCACAAATCTGTGAGAATATACCCTTTTAATCAACGTTACCGTGCAAAGAGTGTATAGGCAAACCACCTAACCTTATCGCTGTTCCCTTCCATCCGTACAATGGGCAGGCCGCGTGCGGTGAGGACTGCGGATGGACAGCGCGCCTATACGAAGAACACCGTCGTGAACGGAAGCGGGAATGGGCACGGCGACGGCGGGTGGCACCTAAAACGAACGAAACCTTTGGTTGGGTCACCCTTTCCGACCACGTTCCCATCGTTTCCACATTCCCATCGATTTCAACATAGACGGCTCTCGTCCAGACGGAAAGTGGTTCGTGGCGTTTCTCTCGGAACGGTTCGGCCTTCAGTGTTACACAAACATCAGTGCGGCCAAGACGCGTCATCGGTTGTGTGCAGACCTCCCATTGGCCACGAACATTTCCAGTGTCGTCACAGACCCACTGGCCCTATATCATAGCGAGCATAAAGCTATGGTGACCAAATAATAAATAAAACAAAAGCAGTGACAATAAAGTTAAGGAATAAGAAAGTATTAAGAAAAGGAAGTCGCGAGAAAAACCCCCAATATAATATGGTACGTGTCTTTTATTTTCAATGAACACATTTATTATGAACATCTTTGTCACCATATATACATCTCCGCTGGTCACTACCTTCAGTCGGTGGAGTGGCTCTGAATGTTTTTAAAAGTGTAAGCTATCCGCTTAAGACATGCCGCAGCGCCCAACAGCAGCGGTCGTGAAACTCCAGGAGGGTTCGCATAGCAAGCCTTGCTTTGAAAGGAGTCATTTCCCACGTACGTTACACATAAGATGCGACGTGCACTGAAAACAGGTGGGTATTGAAGAGGAAAACGAAATCAAATTGTTGGGGTTGAACGTCCAGAAACCGCGCAGGAGGATGCGAGGGATGCCGTTGTGCAGGACTGCGCATTAATTTTGGCCACCTCGGTTTGCACACAAAGCACGGTACACGAGCTTTTCTTTTTCTTTTTTTTGGCCACTCCGCCTCCATCCGAATGCGGTCGCGGCGGCCTGTGATTCGAACCTGCGACCACTGAGCCACCGAGGCGCGTGTATATATATATATATATATATATATATATATATATATATATATCCCTGAAGCCGAGATGCACCGGCAGACAAAACTGCACCGTATTAAATTTCAAAAATTAATTAACGTAAAAGAATTAACGTAAAAAATTAAAGCAACAAAGGAAGCATATGTACGTGCAGCGTGTAGTTGGGATACTTTGGGAAAGTATGAAACGAGGGCAGCCCTCGGTTATAAGGGCGCCTCTCAGTAAGGAACCTTTCAGAAATCACTCATTCACTCAAAGCGGCTTTACGCGTATGAAGCAATGTTTCGGGATTCGGACCCTAAGGCCGCGTGCACCCCTGTCACTGGAACCTTTGTTAAAGGCGCTGATCGATACATCTTTGTGTCGCTAACGAATCAGAAGTTTCATCAGCTATACAGTGAATGAATAACTTTAGGAATGGGCAGGTTTCAACTGAAACATATAAAAAGGATGCCGCTGTGTATATTCTTTTATATTGCACAGAAGTATACGTCACCGCAAAGAAAAAAAATATATATCCATACGATGACTGCCAAGTAATAGCAGCGCGGCGTGTTCCGTCAGTAAAACTCCACGGAGCGTGGTTTCCCGTGAAATGCGTTAACTAAATTTCCCCGCATGTAGTACCCGCTACCAGCAAAACCTTGTGGCGCAATGTTGCTCACATAGGTTCAGGTTGATGTAATTTCAATACACCATGCTGTGTGACCAAGCTACGGAAAAAGAAAAAATTCATCTTCTGAAACCTCGCGATTCGTCGACTATGCTGACGCCGCTATTACCATATACGCAGGGCATGCCTTCAGAAGTGGCATCTGGTGCCACTCGCGGATTCTTGTGGTGACTTAACACGGAGCCAACGAAGCAGCTCAAAAATACTAGCTTTGTGAGAAACGTTGCAGGACTGAACTCGTAAAAAAATTCATTCAATTTGCAAATGAATGAACAAATGAATGACTAAGTCTTGTCACAGCGGCCCCAATTACCGGCGGAGCTCATGGAAGCAAGCAGAAAGAAAGCTTAAGCCCGGATGTCCTTCAGCGCTTTTGTCATGGCAGCTTGCGATTGCTGCCACATATTCACGTCGCTTCCCTCTCGGCAAAAGTTTTGCCCGGGGAAACGAAAAGAAGTCACATGGCGACAGGTCGGCCGGATATGGAGCGTGTATGGTAGATCTGAAATATGCTGTTTTCCCCAGGGATTGCTCGAATAATGCAGCAGTGTGCGGCCTCACGTTGCGTGCATTAAGATCCACTGCCCAGATAAATAAGGATGGAGCCACCGAATCGCTTGGCACAACACGTTTGTGGTACTGGTACTTCAGATACTTGGTATGTTTTACCAACGGCTTTTCTCTTGCCTGACGCATAACTAAATTTTAAGAGGCTGTAGAACATGCTGTGGGGCTAGTTGGTTCATAGCTTTCAAAAGATGAAGTGCCAACAGAAACAGCGCACTAAGAAAGAATAAAGACAGGACAAGACGCTACTTGCAACTGTTTATTGAGGTCAAAGGCGGCTGAATATATAGCCATAAGGAGAGGGGGAGGGGGAAGGAAGAAAAAAAGGAGCCCTGCTTATGTAAATGCGCACGCGCGAGGACACATAAGGTGTATATGAAGGGAATCACAAGATTAACCAACATTTAAAACTGATCTAAAAACACGCTTTCATTTCTGTGAATATTCAGCGACGGGGTGCTGACACACGTGTCCCCTCTAAATCTGGTTGGCCTCCAACAGTTCACGCGCCACAGTATATTTGCTTTTAAACATGATTGTTGTATCTTGAAGCCTTGCTTCCCATACTTGCTCATTCTCATTCCCGCAGGCCTTGCAATGAAGCGGCAAGTTCGAGCCATAGCCATTTTTCAGCGAAAGCGTGTGCTCCCGCAGGCGTTCATGAATACATCGGCCAGTTTGGCCGATATACTGTTCCCCACACTTCAGCGGTATTTGTATGTTTAATAGAACATTCTACTTTCTCAGAATCATCAGATCCATTCAGGCGGCACAATGTAGCAAGTTTTCGGGGCGCGGGGAAAAAAACAACCCACAGGAATGTTATATTTCACAGCGACGTGTTTAAGATTATGCGCCACTTTGTGAGAATACATTATCACCACCGGTTTAGCTTTATTTTCCAATGTCTGACCTTCTTCACTGCTTCTGTTTCTTCCTTCTTTCACCTTTTTCAACAACGATTCCGAAACTGCGCTCAAAACCAAACAAGAAAAGCCAGCCTTCCTCAACTTCAAAATCTGTTCGTCAAAGTTTTCGTGCGCCTTATGACAGCACGATATTTTAAGGGCGGATGCAAGGCAGATAAGTTTTATATTTTGATTAATCTTGTGATTCCCGTCATATACATCTTCTGTGTCCTCGCGCGTGCGCATTTACATAATCAGTGCTCCCTCTTTCTTTTCCCTTCCCCCTCTCCCCATGCCTATACGTTCAGCCGCCTTTGACTTAAATAAACAGTGGCAAGTAGCGCCTTTTCCTGTCTTTGTTCTTTCTTAGTGCTCTGTTTCTGTTGGCACTTAATCTTTTTAGGAGCCAGGCTTTAGCTTGCGTCCAATTCCGATGCCGCATATTCACACTCACGTAAAACGCAGAAATAGTTTTCTCAGATAACGCTAGGACCGGCTTTAATTAAGTTTGTTGGAATTGAGAGGGAAAGTTCATATCTATAGATACCACGTATGAAGCGGAATTTTGATTTTCGCTTGAACGTTTTTACAAAAGTTGCCGTATATTGCTAAGTTTTTAACAAAATGAAAGCACGGATTTTGCTAACTCTAGCCCTGCACCAAGAACAGATATTGCAGATCTGTGAAGTGCATTCTTTAGAGCGCTTAAAGCTGACCAACTTGGTCATTAATTTACAGCTTACGCGGGTTTGTTGCAATGCTAAGAAGGGTTTTGCATAAGTCCTATACAAAAGGTAATATTACGTATATTTCACAGGGATCTATAATTTACTGATCGTGTCCGCCTTAGATGTATTATTAAATCCAGTTTTGAGAATTGTGATATCGGTTTTAATTGATGAGCTACAGAGTTGCAAATATTGCCATTTTCAAAAATATTTATAAAAACAATCAACGGCCTCAATACCAAAATGGTCGTTAACAAACACTAGATTTTAATTTCTTTCTTTTAAATGTGACAAATCTCATCACATTCGGTGCAGTAATTGTCGAGAAAAACAATTTTTTCTTACACATGTATTTAGATATGAGGCCCTGTGAAGCTACTGGTCAGAATTTGTGTTCGTCAGAAAACTTGTGTAAACTCCAAGTAAATGCGCCAACAAGCCAAACAGCAGGATGCTATAGGCACAGCTCTGCCGTCGATTCAGTTTACGTGGAATCCATTCCAAGGCTATGTCTCAGCACATATAAATCGACTGCGTAACATTCACCTAAGGGTTACTATTCTTCGTCAATTGTCCAAAACGTGTCGCTCAACCATCTCTAGTTTTGCTTTAAAAAAATCGAGGCTATTTAATGCTCTGCTCAGACCGAAATTTCAAGCCATTTTTTGCTGAAACAAAATTTCATACGTACACGTTGCACGTAACAATGCGATTTGTCATGATATCTTTTGAGTATATCGCCAACAAGAATGTGTGATGTTACGGAGTTCGTTAAGCGACTTTCTTTATCTGAAAGACAACAAATACCACGGCCCTGTATTCACAGTTCTTCTGCGCAACACGATTTCCCGATGAGCCAGCGCTCGGACGCTGGTCCGAGCGTGGAAGCCTGGCGACAGAAGTTATCTTTCAGCGCGAGCACAAAGTAGAAGTCGGTGCATTGATAAGCAGCACACGCACGTTCAACCTGCATGGGTGGGCTTTTTCGGGTTTTGAAGTGTGCGCATTAACAACGGAGTGCTTGATCTGCAAATGATAAAGGCGTCCACCTCGACTAATGAAACACGGAATTTTATCCTTTCAAAATGCGCTATAGTTCTCGACAGCTGGGGGTCCTTCTTGGAGGGTCAAGTTCTCGTGGTCTCGCACCTCTCAACCACCCACAATGATTCGTTGTCTGTGACGTTTCGTTGCAGAACACAAGGTCACGGGTTCGAATATCGGCTGCGGCAAAAGCGTTTCAGTGGGGGCGCATGCGACAACGCTCGTGTACCGTGCTTTGGGTGCACTTTAAAGTAGCCCAGGTGGTCAAAATTATTCTGGAGCACTCCTCCTATACGGTGTTCCGCATAACACACTGTGAAGTTTTCAGATGTAAACTTCGCAATGTTTTTCTCACATCTCGCTGTGCTTGTAGATGGTCTATTTTTACTTCTGGGAACGTTCAAATCAGCTGGAGCGGAAGCAGAACACTAAGAGTTAAAGATGCCACACTGTCATCAGACTTCAGACTCTGCTCTCGGGTAGTGTAGTGTGAAAGAAGGATCCCTGCCTAACCTTTACCCACAGAGACACCACTTCAGCCGTGAGGCGGCTTTCCATCCCACCTCCACTTTGATAATTTCAATGCTTACCAAGCTTCCATGGTTTTTAACGCGAAAGCGTTAAGGAGCTCGTGTCGCAGAAAAGCAGGTGTCGTCGGCGTTGGCCGTGAGCGAGAAGTGGCGGAAGGCAATTCACAAATAAAAGTAACTTGCAAGATGGGCTGGGTGGGAATCGAACCAGGGTCTCCGGAGTGTGAGACGGAGAGGCTACCACTCAGCCACAAGTTCGATGCTTCAAAGAGCGACAAAAGCGCCTCCAGTGAATGCGGTGTTGCCTTAGGAACGTGCCGTAGAAAGTTATACTCTGGTGTAGGTCGGTAATTATGAGCATGTAAATCGCAGAAGTCGCAGTTAAACGCGTAGCGAAGTACGTTTCCGCTACCTTTCTTCTGCGCTTGGCCTGCACGCAGAGCCATCTTGCAGCAAACACAGAAGACCCCCCTCCTCGCAATGTACGGCACTGCCCCGACAGCTGGTGCGCCACTCGCCCGCTTCTAGAGTACGATCCCATCGAGGCGTCAGCCCCATGATCACGTCCGCCTTCATGGCGCGTCGCGGCCCGGCTGTTCGTGCCGATCACGACGTCTGGCTCGCGTAGATCGTTTCTCCCTCCGAGACACCGAGTTCTTTGGTTCGTTCCGCTTGCTCAGGCGCACGTTTCGTCTTTGTGTGACTCAAGAGCATGCCGAGCGAATGAGTGGGCGGTGCGAACGGGGTGCGATAACGCTATCGCGTTCCATTCTTGAAGGCGAAGCTTAAGCGTCCTCCTATTTTTTTATCTCCAAGTTGGAGCCTGAGGCTGTTACATTGGATTGGCACCGTCTATGTAATAGTTGATCGCTACCTCGCACATGACGTCAGGCGATTCGGGAAGTTATTTACTCGCTATCATTGATTTCACAGACCCGAAACGTCGAAGCGCTTCTAGTGATACCGTCCGTGCCAGTTGATCATTATTTGCGCCGTCTCATGCGCAGAAATAATTGATTTTGCAATGGTCGCCCTACAATATGTCTTCAAACATTGGGCTCTGCACCTAGGGAAGATACATACCTGCCTAAAGCTTCCTCCGCAGCCACAAATCTCTCCATCCTACTTCTAGGTAAATAGTGGGGGCTATTGTCACATATCCGTGTTTTCTTCACCAAGTTGGAGCCTGAGCCTGTTGCATTGAAGCAACTCGATACCTATAGTGCTTCTCTGTCTTGTACATGGCTGAGCAAAGTGGTTGTTTGAGCGAGCCGGTGCTGTATTTTCAATGTACGTCAGCTCTAACTCGAAATAGAAATTCTGTTTTGCTCCGACATACGTTCAAATCGCACATGACGTAACGTGCACCGTGAAGGCTTTTAATCGTAAGCCTGCAGCTTTCTGCCACAAAATGAAAAGGTCCGAAACGTTGACACGGTTCTCGTGGCACTTTCGGTGTCAATTGATCACCTTTCGTGCTCTGTGCTGCACAGAAAAGGGAAAAGAAATACCGCGGAAGCCATATCGCACGACGACTGTTGACGGCAATGCGTTTAGCATTGAATCAATGTAGCAACGCAACATATTGCCACCGTCGAAACGAGTTATGCATGAGGCGTGCGCTGTAACGGGACTCCTCTTTCGCGTTTCCATACGAACATTCGGTGCCATCTAGCTGCGCCGCCGCGAAGCCTGCGCGTGGCCTTCGAAATGCACAGCGCGGCGATGCGTGCGGACGCTGAGAAACGCGTCGTGTGACAACTGGGCCCCTCTCTCGCACTTTGTTCTAGACACGCTGCGCTATCTAGTGGCGCTGCCGAGAAGTCCGCGCATGGCCTCTGAGATTACATGCGTGGTGCGCTGGTGCCTGCTAACTCTGATTAATGTTCCCTCGCTTGCCGCACACGCAGTGGGATACACTTGGTGACCCAAGTTGGTGAGAGGTTCATTGAAGAGCAACACGTACCCAGTACATTCGTTCGTGGCGCAGCTCGTAAAAACGTTGAGGTGAAATATGTTTATTGAAAAGTGGCCACATACCGAGTGCATTTGTTGCCCAGCCTGCCCCAAAGCCCCATTACTGCTCGCCAACATCAACCACGGTCACTGTCGCTCATGAGCTACTGATCGCCTAGCCCACGCGCGTCTCCAAGACTGCCTAGGCGTCGTTCACCAACCCCAAACCAGGAAAACTGAAGCAAGCGACCTGAGGAGGTGAGGCCGATGATAACCAGAGTTACGAAGATCCTCCAACGCGGTTCCAGTGCGATGACGAGATAATTCCAGTAAACAGGTGCAGGAGCGAAACGATTACATCAGATTTGCGGTTGATAATAGACGAATGCGAGCTGAATGCCTTAGCCGACACCGGCGCTGATTATTCAGTAATAAGCTTCAAGATGGCGAAGCACTTGAAAAAAGTTGTGACGCAGTGGAGTGGACCGCAGATACGCACGGCAGGCGGTCATCCTATTACGCCACTTGGCCGATGCACCGCAAGACTTGCGATAAAAGGCTTCACTTACGTTTCTGACTTTATTGTACTGCCAGAATGTTCACGATAGCTTATATTGGGAATGGATTTTCTACAAGCGAACGGCGCCATAATTAACCTACGTCGGTTCAGCGTGTCTTTCTCGACAAAGCAAGCTATACCTGTGGAAGAATAGGAGGAGCGACGTCTTGCTGCACTGTGCGTCGTTGATGATGATGTAACTGTGCCGCCACGCTGCAGTATAATGGTTCTTGTGGAGAATGAAACATTTTACGACCGCGAAAGCATAGCGGATGGAAACATAGAGCTCCTTTTCAACAAAGGTATTTGCCAGGCTCAGGGTCTTGTTGATTTAAGCAATGGCCGTGCAAATTTCGCACTTACGAATTTCGGAAATGAATTCCAACACATCGCACAAGGAACTGCTGTTGCCTATTTCCACTAGTTCTGTGTAGCGACCGAATTATGCAGGCTAACGACAACGTCAACTACCCTGCCAGGAACCTGCAGTGTCGACAGATCAATTACCGTTAACCCTAGACTCCCGGAAGCCTAAAAGAAACAGATATATGCCCTGATAAAGGATTTTTCTGAGTGCCTCTCCACTTCCTCGAAGTACGGCACACGTCTGTTGGAAAGCACAGAATCATGACAGAGGACGCCACAAGGCCGGTATGCCAGCACCCGTATCGAGTTTCACCAAAAGAAAGGGAGATCATCAAGAAGCAAGTAGAGGAGATGCTTTCAGATGTCGTTATTCAGCCTTCCAGCAGTCCATGGGCGTCTCCCGTAGTGTTAGTAAGAAAAAAGATAACACACTTCGATTCTGCCTCGACTACCATAAATTGAACAGCGTAACTAAGCGGCATGTATACCCCCTTCCGCGTGTCGACGATACGTTAAATCAGCTACGATGTGCAAAGTCTTTCGCCTCCTTGGATCTCAAGAGTGGATATTGCCAAATAGAGGTGGATGAGCGGGACCGTGAAAAGACAGCATTCGTAACCCCTGATGGCCTCTACGAATTAAAAGCGTTTCCATTCGGCCTCTGTTCCGCGCCTGAAACGTTCCAGCGAATGATGGACACTGTGCTAGCAGGATTGAAATGGCAGTCGTGCTTAGTGTATTTGGATGATGTGGTCGGATTTTCCACCACATTTGACCAACATCTAGAACGCCTTCTACTAGTATTAAAAGCTATCCGCGCAGCAGACTTGACAATTAAGCCGTAAAAATGTCAATTCGGCTTCGATGAACTTCGGTTTCTCGGACACGTCACCAGTGCTGAAGGCGTTCGGTCAGATCCCGAAAAGACAGCAGCTGTTGCGAAGTTCCCGACACCCAGAGACAAAAAGTGAGTGCGACGTTTCTTGAGTTTATGCGCATACTACAGAAGATTTGTGGACAACTTTTCAAAGGTTGCTGAGCCCCTTACAATACTAACAAAAGAAGACGAACCTTTCATGTGGAAAAGCGAACAACAAGACGCCTTTCACGAGTTAAGGAAATGCCTGCAAGCTTCTGAAATCCTTGCCCGTTTTGATGAGACAGCCGACACTGAAGTTCATACCGATGCGAGTAACGTCGGCCTCGGTGCCATACTAGCGCAGTGGAAGAGCGGCAGGGAGAAAGTAATAGCTTATGCCAGCCGAGTGCTTGCAGTCATTTGGGCAATATGTAAATTTCGGCCCTACCTCTATGGTAGACCATTCAGAGCAGTCAGCGATCACCGTTCGCTTTGCTGGCTGGCGAATCTCAAGATCCATCCGGACGACTAGCAAGATGGAGCCTCAGGCTTCAAGAGTATATTACTGTCGTATACCGATCCAGGAGGAAACACAGCAATGCCGACTGCTTGTCACGCGCACCAGTCGAGACAACTGTGACAGAATAAGATGATTTCCCGTTCCTTGGCATTGTTGACACCTCACAAATTGCTCAACAACAACGAGACGACCCGGAATTGCTTCCACTTATACAGCGCCTGGAGGGACTCGACGTTCAACTCCCGCGCATTTTCTCTAGAGGGCTATCTTGGTTCTGTCTGTGAGGAATTGTCCTCTACAAGAGAAACTTTGAGAACAGCGAGACAAATTTTTATTTGTCGTACCCACAACTATGCGAGAAGAAATTTTGCATGCATGTCACGATGAACCAACATCTGGACACATGAGCCTGAGCCGTACATTCGCCAGGAGTCGTCTGAAATACTACTGGTCTAAGTTATTAGCATCAGTGCAGCACTATGTTAAAGCTTGTCGCGAGTGTGAAAGGCGCAAGGCTCCATCTGTAAAACCGACAGGCCTCCTCCAGCCAATAGAGCCACTAAAAGCCCCATTCCAACAAGTCGGTATGGACCTCCTTGGACCCTTCCCAACATCATCTTTAGGCAAAAAGTAGATAGTTGTGGCCACGGACTATCTGACCTGTTACCCAGAAACTGATTCCCTGTTCAGTGCAACGGCTCTCGAAGTTGCAAATTTCTTTGTCAGCAATATCGTGCTCAGGCATGGCACTCCCACAGTTGTTATTACCGATCGTGGAACAGCCTTTACTGCGGACCTAATGAAACGCTTGTTGCAAATGACATATACTGATAATAGGAGAACTACGGCGTACCATCCTTAGACAAACGGTTTAACTGGACGCCTCAACAGAACACTGACTGATATGCTTTCGATGTATATCGACGTTGAACATAGGCTGTGGGACGAAATTTTGCGTACACAACGAGATGTCACGCGAGGAGAAAGAAGACGGTTCGAGGCCAGTTTGAGAATGCGACTGCCGGGGATTTCTTCGCAACCGCAGTGACTTTTGGTTGTGCGCACAAGTTCGCCCTTAATAAATATCGTTGTTTTATTAATATCGTTACAGTACATACACACATATATTTATATATATATATATATATCGCGAGCCAGCCCCGCGCTACGGACAGCCTTTGCAGTGCCTTGAGATACCTAGCGTTCCACAACTTTGTGAACGACAATAAACCTCGTCGCATTTGGTAGAGATTGCTGAGATCCTTCGCCTCGTCCTGGAGCTCCGCACTCGAATCCTGCCAACAAGTCGCCTTGCACTATGCCTGATCCCGCCACCTCGTTGCCTGCACCACCGGCTGCCACTGTCATCTGCGCCGGCGTCCCTCGTCAACGCGACCCAACCATTTTCAGTGGGACCGCCGAATACGACGTGAAAGGAAGACTGGCTGTCATCTTACGAACGTGTAAGTGCCCATAACAAAGGGATGACCAGTCTAAGCTTACCCATGTGCCTTTCTACCTCGTCGACGTAGCCAAACTTTGGTTCTTCAACCACGAATCTGATTTTACAAGCTGGTCCACGTTTAAGACTCTTTTTGCCGAAGTGTTTGATCGCCCAGCTGTGCGCAAGCTACGCGCTGAACAGCGTCTACGCCAGCGCACACATCAGCCTGGAGAGACATTCCCCAGCTACATCGAGGATGTTCTCGATTTGTGCAAGCGGGTAAATCTAAGCATGTCAGAGGATGACAAGATCAAACATATTCTCAAGGGCATCGAGGACAGCGCATTCCAGATGTTGCTGGCCAAAAGCCCAAATAGGGTATCCGTCCTCATTAACCTCTGCCAGAGCTTTGACGAGCTGCGCCGCCAACGTTCCATCGCCCGCCAGAACATTCAGCACACCGATTCCGTATCGAGCATCGCGATTTCTACCGACGTGACCAATTCGACCATCTCGCAGCATATCAAAGATTTTATTCGTGAGGAGGTGGCCAGGCAGCTCTCGCTGATGCCTCACAGCGACGCACCTCCGGCAGCTTTGCCTCCAACGCTGCAGCAAGCCATCCGGACTCAGATATCTGAAGCGCTTCCTGCAGCTACTACAACCCCACCCCCTCACCCAATCCTGTGAGTGTGCCGCTGCCTTATACCGACTTTGCCATTTACCCTGCGTCGCTGCCGCTCAGTTACGTAGCCGTAGTTGCACGGCCACCTGCGCTGGCAGCTTCCTTTTCATCGCTCACGCACTCGGCTTCATTTCCAGTTGCCCGACCGTCACCACAGCTTTTGCGTCCCACTGAGACGTGGCGCACTCAAGACAACCGGCCTATCTGCTTCGCCTGCGGCATTGCTGGCCATGTGGCGCGCTTCTCTTGCCGCCGCGCCCAAACTACGCGCACCAGCTTCGACACGCCCAGCTACGCACCACAATACGCCGCCATGCCTCCATTTTCACCGCGTCGTCTTGACAGTGATCGCCCGTCGGAAACTCGGCGTTCCCCTTCCCTTCGTCGGCGTTCGATTTCGCCCCTGCGTCGCCGAGCTCCCACTGAAGAGGGAAACTGACTAGTGAAGGTCATGAGACAAGAATTGCAAATACATCGACGTTCTCAAGACCTCAATCTTCGCCGCAACATGTTATTACCGTTTTTGTAGAGGGAGTACCCGCAGTGGCACTAGTCAATACTGGAGCAGCCGCTTCCGTAAATACGAGAACCTTTGTCGCAAGCTACGAAAAGTGACTACAGCTCCCTCTGGCCCGTGTCGTCATGCACGGCCTGTGTCGTCATCAACGATTTTCTGTACATAATCGAGTGTTTCGTGCTCCATCGTGCTCTCACGACCTTATGCTTGGTTGGGATGTCCTGCCGTGTCATCATGCTGTCATCGACTGTTAGCGTGCAGAAGTGTCGCTTTTACCACTATGTGAATCACTGCTGACCAGCTCTCATCACTTTGCCTACAAACTCACTGTTGATGCCGACACAACCATACCCCTTGAGTCGTCGATGGCTGTTGTCCTGTCGGCTGGTGCCGAATCTGACGCCACTGTAGTGTTCACGCCGTCCGATGTGTTTGCTCAGCGCAAGGGCATTGTTCTTCCATTTGCCGTCCTCACTAACATCTGGGTCAACTGTGATGCTGGTCACCAACTATTACCAGTACCCGATCAGCCTATCGCGTGGAGGGACCGTAGGATACTTCCAGAGGGTCGACTACATTGGCGATCTTGATGTTCCTAACGACTCCCTCCATTACGTTGACGCCATCGCTTTGGTCTCTGACTCATCACCTTCAGTGGGTTTTAACAACGCCACCAACCATGCTTTTCCCCCATGTCATCGCCGCCAACTTTTCGCTATCCTTCACAAGTTTCACTCTTCTTTCGACTGTCACCAGACGGCATTGGGCCGTGCCACTGGTGTTTCCCACACCATCCACACCGGTTCTCACTCCCCCTTGCGACAGCGCCCGTATCGTGTCTCCGCCGAAGAGCGCCGCATCATCACAGAGCAAGTGGACGACATGCTCAAACGAGTCATCCGTCCCTCTCAAAGTCTTGGTCTTCACCTGTCGTATTGGTAAGAAAACAAAAGATGGCTCCATTCGCTTATGTGTCGACTACAGACGCCTAAACAAGATAACGAGAAAAGACGTTTATCCACTGCCTCGGATCGATGACTCTCTAGACTGTTTACAAGGCGCAGAATATTTCAGTTCCTTGGATCTACGCTCCGGGTACTGGCAAGTTCCAATGGCGGAACCTGACCGTCCGAAAACCGGATTCGTTACACCCGATAGCCTCTACGAGTTTAACGTAATGCCCTTCGGGTTGTGCATCGCGCCTGCTTTTGAGCGTATTATCGACACCATCCTTCGCGGCCACAAATGGAAGCCCTGTTTATGTTACTTCGACGACATCGTCGTCTTCTCAACCGATTTTCCGACACACCTCGCTCACCTGCATGACATTGTGACCTGTCTCGCATCTGCCGGCCTACATCTTAACCTGAAAAAGTGCCGTTTTGCTTCAAGCAAGCTAACCATCTTGGGTCACGTTATCTCAAAAGACGGCGTCCTCTCAGACCAAGACAAGCTCCGCGCCGTTGCAGACTTCCCAACGCCCACGTCTATCAAATCCCTCTGAAGTTTTATTGGCTTATGTTCCTATTTCGCATCCATCATGGCGCCCTTGACAAGTTTATTTTCCTACAGTAACGGCATAACATCGTGGTCACGTGAATGTGATGCAGCATTTCAGTAGTTGCGCCACTTGTTGACCTCACCACCGATTCTTCGCCACTACGACCCTGATGCTCCCACGGAAGTTCATACTGGCGCCAGCGGAGTTGGCCTTGGCGCGGTCTTAGCGCAACGGAAAGCTGGCTATGATGAATACGTTGTCGCTTATGCGAGCCGTACTCTAAAGAAAGCAGACTTAAATTACTCCGCCACAGAAAATCATCTGGGTACTAAGAAAGTTTCGCCTATACCTTTACGGCCGTCCTTTCGCCGTAGTTACTGACCACCATGCCGTTTGTTGGCTTTCTTCCTTGAAAGACCCGTCGGGACGCTTAGGACGTTGGGCGCTTCGCTTGCAAGAGTACGACATCTGCGTGATGTACCACTTTGGTCGCAAGCACTCCGACGCTGATGCGCTCTCTCGCTCCTGACTGACACCTGATTTGGCGTCTTTGTCAGCTTCCTCGTCCACCTTGTCAACGTTGACCATCACCGACATGCTCACAGAGCAGCGCAAGGACCCAACACTTGTAATGTTACTTGACTACCTTGCCGCTCCGTCTGATGTCCGCTCGACACGAGCACTGCGTCGCCAAGCAACCCTCTTTTCCGTTCGGGACAACATTCTATATCGCCGCAACTACATCCCCGACGGTCGGAAATGGCTCCTAGCTATACCTCGTCATATGCGCTCTGACATCTGGGCGTCTTTTCACGCTGATCCTCTAAGTGCTCATGCCGGCGTCCTCAAAACTTACACAAGGTTGCGTCAGCGCTATTATTGGCGAAGCATGTACATCTTTGTGCAAAAGTACATCCAGTCTTGTACTACATGCCAACAAGGCAAGACACCTACCCAGCGTTTCACAGGACCGTTGCAGCCGCTACCATGCCCGTCTCATCCGTTCGACCGCGTCGGCATCGACCTCTACCGCCCGATTCCATGCAGCGGGTGTGGAAATCAGTGCATTATTGTCGGCGCAGATCAACTTACTTACTACGCCGAGGCTGCAGCCCTGCCAGCATGCGACCGCCCGTGACGTTGGTTTTTTTCATCCTTCGCAATTTTGTTCTTCGCCACGGTGCTCCCTGAGAACTAGTGAGTGATAGGGGCCGTGTCTTCCTGTCGGAGGGCATCCAAGCTATCCTCGCTGTGTGCAGGATGATTCACCGCAAATCGACCGCGTACCATCCCCAAACCAACGGTCTGATCGAGCGGTTCAATCGCACATTTGGCGACATGTTGCGGATGTATATTTCATCAGACTGGGACATCGTACTCCCCTTTGTTACGTTCGCATACAACACCACGACGCAAGCGACCATCGGCTTTGCCACCTTTTCCCTGGCCGTGAGCGTTCATGCCCATTGGACACCATACTGCCGTACCAACCTGACGCTACAGGGTATACTCCGCTTTCCGAATTCGCCAAATATGCTGAAGATTGCCGTCAGCTGGCACGTGCCCTGACTAGTGAGACTCAAGAACGTCAAAAGACAAGACATGACCGTACTCATCAACCACCGCACGACTTTGCTCCTGGTTCGCTTGTGTGGCTTTGGATGCCAGCCCACATTCCTGGCCTTTCTTCCAAGCTCCTGGTGCGTCATCACGGTCCATACCGTATCATCGAGGTCACTTCACCGGTCAACTACATCGTCGAGCCGCTCACAGTGTCACCAAACCTGCTTCGTCGTGGGCGAGAGACAGTACATGTCAACCATTATGCAAAAAAGGTGAGACGTGCAGACAGCACACAACAGTAGATAAGGGGACAACACGAACGTGCATACAGGAATCTTGTGTCCTGTCTGCACGCCTCACTTCTTTTGCATAATGAATCCTTACCAACTAGCCCAGCTTTCTGTCGTTATAAACATGTCAACCGCCTGAAACCGCATTACGACCCGCTCATCTTCTCCGCGCCATGAGTAGCTAGGATAGCTACGCTTCGCTCCCGGGGCATTGTAATGAAGCAGAGGCGCCCCTGCGTATGTGCCGACTGAAGAGGAAGACGAAGAACCGTACCGTGATCGCGAGCCAGCCCCGTGCTACGGACAGCCCTTGCAGTGCCTTGAGATACCTAGCGTTCCACAACGTTGTGAACGACAATAGAGAGAGAGAGAGAGAGAGAGAGAGGGAGAGAGGGAGGTCAAGGACGGGGAGGAGTGGTAGTTGTTGGCGGAGAACCCCCTCCGAAATAAATTTCTGGCTTCGCCACTGCCGTCCAGCAACGGATAAACTTAAAGGATTTTTTTGCCATTGTAGAGCGGCACATTCCCCGTGGTACATACTGTTACGTTTCGCCTACGACGCGCGGTATAGCCGGCGCGGATGCAACGGACGCCGGGGCTTCGTTCAAAGCGGCGGACATTTTGGCCCGTTCGGAGCTGCCGCAAAGCCTCTCCGCCAAGCGCGTCCAGGCGTGTTTCAGTGCCACGTGTCTTCGTGTGTGCGTGTGTGTGTGTGTGCCCACGCTTGTCAAAGCGCGGCAGCCGGGGAGAGGAGCTCCCCAAGTGTGAAGCGAGGAGGTCTGTCCGGCGCCCGGCCGGCGGTTGAGTCACTACACTCGTCTCAACATGTATCTCAGCTCGTCCGTGCTCCGCCGTCACGTGGTCTCCCCCGTGACCTTCCTTCTTGCCCGCGACGCCGAGACTATAAGAGCAGCTGCCCCCGGACGCCAAGAGAGAGGCTCCGATTTCTTCTGTTGAGTAACGTGCTCTCCCGTCTCTCACTTCGGTCGACCTGACCGCCCGCTCTTTTGCGATGTTAGAATAAACAAGTTGTTCTGTTACCAGTCGACTCATGCTTTGCCGGGACCTTCGGATGCTTCCAGTGCCCCAGGCCGCCAGGCCAACGCTACCCTTGGGGCTTGCGACCCATTTGTAACAACGGGTGTCAGCGCTGAGATTACAACAACTCGTGCCAGCGGTGCGATTCCAACAACTGGCTGGTAGCGGTGAGATCGCGACAACGGAGGCCAGCAGCGAAGAGATGCGGTTGACTGTATGCTGAGCAGCACAACGACCATCCGGGAGCAGTGCAACGAGCCCTGTGTGATGACTGGTTGCCTGCAGCGGAACGACTGCGCTGAATTCTTGGCTGCGAGGTTTGGTGAGTGCGGGACTTTCTTCTTCTGAGTTTTGCCAGGCTTTTGTTAGTGTCAGAAACAGAGCTGGTAATTGTGGTTGTCGTTGCTGCCGGGTTAGTTTGCGGCAAGACAATAGTAGGCAGTAGAGAAAGCAGCATTCAGAGTAGCCATGGATTTGAAGTCGTTGCGCAAACCGAAATTGCTGGAGCTTGCAAGAGAGTTGGGTCTGGATGTCTCAGACAAACTCAGAAAACCAGAACTGCTAAGGGCTATTCTTGAGTTAGAAGCTGAGGATGACGAGCTGTCGGAATGCCTTGAGACCATTGAGGAGAGGGAGACGGCAAAAAGACAGGAGCGCGAACTTAAAGAACAGAAAGAAAAAGAAGAGCGTGAACGTAAAGAACAGATAGAACGAGAGCAACAAGAGAAAAAAGAAGAGCGCGACCGTCAACACGCTTTGGAAATGAAGCGTCTCGAGATTGAGATGGAACGCGCTCGTAATGGAAGTCAGGCACACGGTGCAGGAGAACGAGTATTGTTCAAAATGACTGACCTGATGCGGCCGTTTAAGCTTGGAGAGGACATTGGTTTGTTCCTGGTTAACTTTGAGCGAACGTGCGAGAAGCAGGGGTTCTCTCGGGAAACGTGGCCACAGCGCTTGCTCACTTTGTTACCAGGCGAGGCGGCCGACGTAGTCGCTCGCTTGGAGAGAGAGGAGGCAGAGGATTTCGACAAAGTGAAATCGAGTCTGCTAAAAAAGTACAGGCTGTCAGCGGAAGCGTTCCGTTGGAAGTTTCGGGAAAATGAGAAAGGCAAAAGTGAGTCATATACAGAGTTTGCGTACAGGCTTATGTCAAACATGCAGGAGTGGCTCAAAGAAGAGAAAGCGGTTGGTGACCACGAGAAAGTTCTGCAGTGTTTCGGGCTAGAACAGTTTTATAGTCGGTTACCTGAGAACGTGCGGTACTGGGTCTTGGATAGGCCAGACGTTAGTACGGTGGCTCGAGCCGCTGAGCTAGCCGAGGAGTTTGTGACGCGTCGGGCTCGCGGAGCTAAGGACGGTCAAAAGGGTGAATTTGGCTCCAAGTTTGAGAGGCCGAAGTTCACGCCCATGAGAGCAAAGGGGGAGACACGTAGTGCGGATGCGAGTGAAAGCAGTCCGACCGAACGTAAGGAGACGGCGGCAACCGAAGCCGAACGCAGAAAGAGGTTCGAGACGAGGCAAGCGCGCGTTTGTTATACGTGCCAGAAGCCGGGTCACTTTTCGGCGCAGTGTCCAGAAACAAAAACAAAAGTCGTGTTTTTGTCATTATGCAGCACTGACGAGAACATGAAGCTTCTCGAGCCTTACATGCGAGACCTCCTCGTGAACGGGAAAGAGTGCCGAGTGCTTCGCGATTCCGCAGCTACAATGGATGTAGTTCACCCCTCTTACGTAGAACCCGATATGTTCACGGGCGAGTGCGCATGGATCAAGCAAGCCGTGGAAGCTCATAGCGTGTGTCTGCCCGTAGCAAAAGTGCTTATTGAAGGACCTTTCGGAGCACTTGAGACGGAGGCCGCAGTGTCATCTATGCTGCCCCCCCAGTACCCGTACCTATTTTCGAACAGGTCCGATCACCTCCTGCGCGAGAAGGGGCTTTTGTTTGGTGAGGCTAGCGTTCAGGCCTTAACCAGATCGAAGGTTCGGGAGCTCGCTGCAAAGGCGGTAGTTGCGGGGCTGACGTTGTCGAACGATGAGAAAGGGTCAGAGGCGCAGCAAGCTGATATTCAGAGCACGCCCGAACTGAATAAGATTGAGCCTGTAGCGTTAAAGGCACCAGATACTGGAGAGGAAATTCCCGATGCGGGAAAGTTAGAAGAGCTATCTGCAGATTTGCTCATCGCGCCTACGTCAGATGGACTTAATAGGTTGCTAAAAGTCAGCCGGTCGGCTTTGATAGCCGAGCAAAAGAAGGATGGCAGCCTAGAAAACATACGCTGCATTGTCAAGGAAGGTGTCGCCAAGAAAAATGCTCGCTTTGTGGAAAGAGGTGGGGTCCTGTACCGAAAGTATCTAGACCGCAGAGGAGTGGAGTTCGATCAGCTGATCGTGCCTCAGTGCTACCGTCAGGATCTGTTGCGCTTGTCGCATGGGGGTTCGTGGTCCGGACACCTAGGAGTTAAGAAAACTAAGGACCGTCTCTTGCAAGAGTACTATTGGCCAGGGTGTTTTCGGGACGCAGACCACTTTGTGAAGACATGTGACACCTGTCAGCGGGTGGGCAAACCAGGGGACAAATCGAGGGCGCCGTTGAAATTGGTACCTATCATTACGGAGCCTTTTAGACGGCTCGTTATTGATACAGTGGGACCTCTGCCGGTAACAGCCACGGGGTACAGACACATTTTGACTGTGATCTGCCTAGCGACAAAGTTCCCTGAAGCAGTGCCGCTTAAAGAACTAAGCTCAGTTGAGATAGTCAATGCACTACTGTCCATATTTGCGCGAGTTGGTTTTCCTGCGGAAATCCAATCAGATCAGGGCACAGTATTTACTAGCGCTTTGACGACAGCCTTTCTCGAAAGGTGCGGGGTGAAGCTGTTACACAGCTCAGTGCACCACCCCCAGTCGAATTCCGTTGAGAAGCTCCACTCCGTCATGAAGCGCGTGTTGAGAGCATTGTGTTTTGAACATCAAACTGACTGGGAGCTGTGTCTGCCTGGGGTGATGTTTGCATTACGTACCGCGCCGCATGCTGCTACGGGGTTTTCGCCAGCTGAGCTAGTGTACGGTCGCTCGCTGCGATCTCCGCTTCGCATGCTTCGAGACGGATCACTGCCCTCTCCAATGGCTGCAGACTATCTCTTCCACAAATGGCCGCCTCCTGCGCTGGAGCCTCGCTTTGCAACAGTATTCCTTTGAGGTGCGTTACAAAAAGGGGAGTCTCAACGGTAACGCCGATGGCTTAAGTCGAAGCCCCTAACGTGGGAATCAGCCTCAAAATTGTTTGTTACTGATGTTTTTCTTCCTGAGGCAGGATTTTTTTTAACCTATTGCTTTTGTGTAGTGTTTCAAAGTGATGATGTGCTTTCTAGTGCAATTTTCCGATTTGTGGACGCGTTCTGAGTGCTGCTAAACTACTGTAAGGAACTAGGCAGTAGTATAAAAGGGGAAAGAGCCTGGCAGGGCTTAGTGAGGGTTGTGCCGTGCTTGCTGACTGAGCGGTTGACTTTCGGCGTAGTTCTAACGCTTGCCGGGAACGAGAACAAAAATGTCAACTCTCCCGAAGTCACATTGCAGTGTCCTGTGTGAACCTGAACGAGAGAACGAGGCCTTCTCCGTGCGCTGCGCTCAAGAAACGCCGACGGACGCCCGACTTCGGTTATGTGCATCATCGAGCGACATCCCTCCGGACAGCGGATGCAGTCCCCTGACCATCGGGATCTCCTTCCCCCGGCGGGGCGGTCTGTTACGTTTCGCCTACGACGCGCGGTATAGCCGGCGCGGATGCAACGGACGCCGGGGCTTCGTTCAAAGCGGCGGACATTTTGGCCCGTTCGGAGCTGCCGCAAAGCCTCTCCGCCAAGCGCGTCCAGGCGTGTTTCAGTGCCACGTGTCTTCGTGTGTGCGTGTGTGTGTGTGTGCCCACGCTTGTCAAAGCGCGGCAGCCGGGGAGAGGAGCTCCCCAAGTGTGAAGCGAGGAGGTCTGTCCGGCGCCCGGCCGGCGGTTGTCACTACACTCGTCTCAACATGTATCTCAGCTCGTCCGTGCTCCGCCGTCACGTGGTCTCCCCCGTGACCTTCCTTCTTGCCCGCGACGCCGAGACTATAAGAGCAGCTGCCCCCGGACGCCAAGAGAGAGGCTCCGATTTCTTCTGTTGAGTAACGTGCTCTCCCGTCTCTCACTTCGGTCGACCTGACCGCCCGCTCTTTTGCGATGTTAGAATAAACAAGTTGTTCTGTTACCAGTCGACTCATGCTTTGCCGGGACCTTCGGATGCTTCCAGTTGTGCCCCAGGCCGCCAGGCCAACGCTACCCTTGGGGCTTGCGACCCATTTGTAACAACGGGTGTCAGCGCTGAGATTACAACAACTCGTGCCAGCGGTGCGATTACAACAATACCTAGTTGCCCTAGAGCATGAATGAACATCAAAGATGTTCATTGAAGACCAGCACAGATTGAGTGGCACATACCCAGGGCTCCAAGACAGCTTCAAAGAGATTCATTGAAGAGCGGTACATGACCAGTCCCACATGTATACAGCGACCCATGTCGACGTAAAAGAGGTTCGTTGAAGAGGGGCACTTATGTACACGCTGCAGTGACCCAAGTTTGTCTGCCGCTTGGTTTCGAACGCTGTTCTCTTAACAAAGCAGCCCGATGCACTACCCATTTTACTATGGAGTACAGAGTGAACAGTGCGTGAAGTATGTAAGAATGAGAACGCATTAAAAGAGAACTAAAGGAAGCCGTACTTTCACCCGAAAGGCGAAGCATCTATTGCAATAGCAAATTAGTAGACGGCTACACGAATTAAATTAAATTAAATTATGGGGTTTTACGTGCCAAAACCACTTTCTGATTATGAGGCACGCCGTAGTGGAGGACTCCGGAAATTTCGACCACCTGGGGTTCTTTAACGTGCACCTAAATCTAAGTACACGGGTGTTTTCGTAAGGATAGTAGTTTCATCGGCAGTATAAACTTGGAAACATTCGCTTGCTAACTGAATTAACAAGCATGGTGTCAGCGTGCTCAGGCAGATATGAACGCAGCACGCTCAATGACCGCAGACACTCGCTGTCAGAACGCTGACGTGAGGAAGCGCGGTAGCAGCTGTGAGCGAAGTGACCTTCGTGCTGTCTATCGCTTCAACGCTAACTGAGCGGCGAGAACACAGCAAGCACAATGGTATGAGGCGTCTGCAGATAGCTCTCAAGATACGGCGCGCGCGGCCGCGCAATGGACACAGTTGCTGGCGGACTAGAAGGCTCCCCCTTCCCTCTCCCGTCCTGCCTCCTCGCTTTCCTCCATATATGGAGCGCGAGATTGACTCGCGATCGTCAGTTCTCCTTGCGCCCGGTCGTGAAGTACGTAGTTGCTGTCAAGCACACCACCGCCCCACCTCCAGTGCCTCTCTCTCTCTCCCATCTCCCCACGGCCTTTCGCGCGACAGAAGACGGCGCGTTTGCTCTGCGCTTTCCTAATGCGCGCGCGCCACATTGTGCCGCGATCGTCGGCTCTCATCACGGGCTTTCACTCGCACGTAAAGCATACGGCACGTGGCTACGGTTTTATCGCCGAACGTTGGTCTTTATATGGAACATCATGGCGACGGCAAAAATAATCCTGTAGTGTCTATACAATCGCTACCGCAATAGAAAGAAGAACGCTCACCGAGGACCGATCCGTAGGCGTTGGTCCTGTGACGCAGAAAGAATAAGGCGACAAACTGCGGGAAGAGCAGCACGTAAACCAGGTCCGACGACAGCGCCCACAGGGAGAACACCGAGCTCACCCTGAGGGCCATGGACGTCGCCACCGCGCCTACGAAGCAGACCATGCAGCGAAGCACCACGCACATTTCCAGGTCCGTGGCCTGAAGTGAGAGGGGGAAGCATGTCGCGGGTCAACAGTGACAGAGAGCGATTAGCAAATTTTCGCGTCATTATTTTAATGCGATTAACATTCTTAAGATGCTTCACGCCCTGCTGATGTTTGTTTGTCCGTGACCATTTCCTGCCAACTTGGGTCTCTAGGTGGTCCATGGTCGAATTGGCAGATGGCATCGGGATGCTGTGGTGAGGGAACCGGATTCGAGACTGACCGTCGGAACAACTTGGGTCACTGGCCATGAGACACAGGGTGTGTGAACATGAACATCTTTCACGTCAACTTGGGTATATGTCAGTGGGTACGTGCCTGTCTTCAATAAATCTCTTTCACGCCAATTTAGGTCACTGAGCATATGCCGCTGGGTTTGTGCCGCAGTTCAAGGACCCTCTTTGACACCAGCTTGGGGCACCGGGTAGGTGGCACTAGGTATATACTGTGTGCCGCTCTTCGACGAAGGTCTCTGAGGCCAGCTTCGGTCACTGGGTATGTGCCACTCTTCAGTAGAGACTTTTAGCGTATCCGCTATTCGGGCTAACCGGAGCGGTTTGGGCGGATTACCGAATGGTCGGGGGCGGAAACGTGAGTGGCCAGATTGGTGGCGCCAACTGGTGGTGCAAAGCTCAACCACCTAAACACAGGGCCAGTTACTATATTCTTCTTAGCTGGGGTGTAAGTTTTCGACAGCGGCGTAATTGTAAACACAATTACGCCACTGCCGAAAATTTGCATCAGCAGTGAAGCAGAATAAAGTAGGTTACTGCAATTTTAGTTCTATGTTTGTCTGATTGAGCTCTACAACACTAGGCGGCTGCACCGCTCCGGCCGCTCACGTTTACGCCGCCGACCATCCGGTAATCCGCCCAAACCGCCCCGCTTTGCCGGAATAGCAGACACGCTAAAAGTCTCTAATGACAAAAACAAATCCGTTCAATTTGTCGGGTGCTGGGCGGAATCAAGTCCGCGTCATGTCTATTCATAGAAGATTGTCTCAATAGATAATCACTCGCGCGCCACGCGCGGGCGTTGCGGCGGCGCTGCCAGGTGGCGCCGCGAGCCCAGAGGGAAGCGCGAGCGGGGGAGCCTGACTGCATACACACAGCTCATACGGGACGTGTTTCGGCAGTGGCAATACGGTGGGTTGCTACATTAGAGACTTTTAGCTTGTACGCTATTCCGGTAAACGGGAGCGGTTTGGGCGGATTACCGGATGGTCGGGGCGTAAACGTGAGCGGTGAAGCCGCCTGGTGTTGTAGAGCTCAACCAGACAAACGCATGGCTAAAACTGCAGTAACTCATCATATCCTGCTTCGCCACTCGTGCAAATTTTTGGCAGCGGCGTAATTGTGAACACGATTACACCACTGTTGAAAATTTACGCCAGCAGCTAAGCAGAATATAGTAATTAGCTCTGTGTTTGTGTGGTTGAGCTTTGCGCCACCAGCTGGCGCCACCAACCTGGCCGCTCTGCTCACGTTGACGCCCCCGCTAAACCGGAAAACCGCCCGCGCTTGCCCGAATAGCGGGCACGCTAAAAGTCTCTATTGCTTCAATGTTGATCGCATTAGCGTCAACATTTCTCATAAGATGGGTTCTCCCAGCATTATTTATTTACTTGTATGTTTTCGCTCACTTTTATTCATAAGTAATATTTCAAAACTGTATATTTGTTAAGTTCGCGGTAAAGGATTCGTTGCCTGAAGACAAGATCAAGGCTCGGAACTTCAACTGTTTGTACGTAAGATCACGCCCAAACACCTGTGCCAGTATCTGCGCGTGATGTCATGGTTTTTGAAAGACTTTTTCGTATTTGGGCCGCCAGAAACGCATCAAATTTCTTGAAACTTGCTAAGGTCATTGTTTGTCCCCTTTGCAATACAATCAACACTTACTGATGAATGGATGGATGGAAAAACTTCATTGAAGTCCATTAGGTAGCGCTAGTTTTCTAGCCTGAAGCGGGCTGCTCCCACCTTGGGACCGAAAGGCCTAGCCTTTCGGCCACTCCGTGAGCCCGTTGGACTGCCCATAGTTGTTGTTCTAATTTGAGACTGCGTAGAGCTGCGGCCCGCCGCTCTTCAGTGCTGCCTTTGTCGCTGCATGACGCGGAGCAACGCCAGAGCATATGACTAAGATCTAGGGTGTTGTTACATTTATCGCATGCTGTAGGTGTAGATGATTCCGGATAGGTCTTGTTGATTAAAAGCGGGCTCGGAAAGGTTCTTGTTTGCAAGCGCCTTAGCGTAATGGCCTCAGCTCTATTTAGGTTAGTATGGTGCAAAGAAAAAAACTGGGATCGCGCGTACATTGTTAAAATTCATGACCTCATGGGATACTGGTGCAGGAACAAGGCAGTGTCGCGTCTTTTCCATTAAATGGTTAAAATGCCTCCTGTCATGGTAAGGGTGGTGGTTCCTTTTTTGTATTGTAGGAGTGCCTTTCTTCAATTCAGTTCAACTTATTTTCCTCTTTAGCGTTCCTCTTTGCGACTTGTCATGAGCCTTCAGCATGCTGTTTTATTGCCAGCTGTCACGGATTTCGCGATTCCTTTTCTTTTTTGACGATTTTTGTATTTTTGCTTGGAACCAGCTGGCCGAGAGGTCATGGATTGTGACGGCGGCTTTTAAAGCCTAGTGAATTGTTTTCATTACTGAATCGTATTAAAAAAGACGCCAAACACTGAAGTTAGTATGTTTTAATAATATTTAATGAGCTACAGTGGCTTAAAAACGAAAAAAAGATAGTTTAATATTTGTTACCTCACCGTGACGTACCGGTGCTAGTCTTTCTGCCATAGTCGATAATGACTTAATTTTCTCTTCGTTAATCAACCTACAAGCGCGGAATTAACGAAAGTAGAGTTTTTTCGAGAATATTTTTATCACTCTAATGCTCATTCGGCGTTTCTCTTTACTGCTCCCTTCAATGTAACTTTTTTTTTTCGACGAGAATTAAAAGGGGCGGATTACGATACACGATTACCGCGGTGTAAAGGCGCATGCTCGTAACGTATATACGTGGCGACCTCACCGCGGGCCTCAGAATGATGTGGTAGATGTTTCTCGTGATGAGCTGCGAGGCGCTGAGCATCGACGAGTCGACGGACGACATGACGGCTGCCGTGATGGCGAGCTGGCCCAGCACGGCCACGAACTTGGGCGTCATGTAGTGCAGCGCGAGAGGCAGCACCTTGTGGCGCTCTCCCTCCGCGAGGTTGAACGGACCCTGGTAGCCTGCCGCCGTGAAATCTGAACGGATGACGCAGCGTGCGCAGATTACTCTCTATACTCTGGAAAGAGCCCTGCCGTAGTGTAGTTCCGACACGTTGAGCAGACGGGGCAGACAAAACGGGACTAAAGGGAAGGCGACAACGTGGTAACTGATACACTGGTAGCGCTACGGTAGAAGCAGAAAAAAAAAAAAAAACGGAGTTAGAAAGAACAGGACAGGAAGGACGAGTAAAGAGAACAGGGTCGGCTTGCACGTACATCTAACAACGAAAATGATGACGAATTTAGGAACGCATTCTTAAATGTTCCATAGGAAACGCCTAGTCCGCACAAGAACGCGTTCTCAAATTCCTTATTATTTTCGTTATTAAACGTTCGCCCAAGCCGCCCCAGGAACGCGTCCTCCCTGTGCTGTTCTCTTTCAATCTCCGATTTTTTTTTTGTTTCTTCGGGAGAGCTGGAAAGGAATCAGTTACCAGAAATCCAACTAGCCCCAGCTTTCTTCCATAAAAAAATAAAAATATAAATGAAACCGAAATGGCCGCTGCGAAACAAGAGTGCTGATTAGCCTAAAACTAACCCGAATCAGCGCTTTTGCACAATGTTTTCGCGTCCTGAATTTATTTTTCTTGTTAGATGAGGGACCTAAACCTTGCCCCCCCCCCCCTCCCCCGCCCACAGAAAGGATTTACCGCGAAACTTTATAATCTAACATCAAAGCTTTTCTACAACCAGTTTTGGTTTTGTTTCCCAGGGAGTGACCGTGTCGTGACGTCACTGAGGAGGAGACAGCCACGCGCAAGAAGGACAACGTGACGTTTTGACACTCGCTCCGGCTCGCTCGATCGTCTGCCACGCTGCTGCATCGTCCCCCACGACGAGTGCTCACCCGTCAGTGAACAAGAAGACGGCGTTCAATTGCTAGAGCATCGCGCGCGTAATGCGAAGACCATGGGATCGTTCCCCACCTGGGGAAAGTTGTTTTTTCATCTACTTTCGATTTTATTAATTTATGATTTCTTTATTTAGGTTAGTAAGTACAAGTAATTTCCCTTGTTTGTTGGCTTCTTATGATATCACCCATCAGTGAAGTACTTCACTGAAACGCACTGGCCACAGTGAAACCGGCAGGGCCTTCTACGCACTGCTATGCTCACGCACACGGTCACTTGGGCGACGCATAATTCGGCGATCTTTGCGCGAAATTGTGTTAAGCGCTTTCTTCGTCGAATGGCTACGTAGCTTCACATCTCTCTTCAATATCGCCTTCACGGGCCTGTCCTTACCACGACTCCATCGTCGCAGTGAATCCCTTCCTGTATGCGTTATTAGCGTCATTCAGCTCGTTGTTCCAGCTGTTTCGAGGTCGGCCGCGAAGCAATAGCTCGGTTTATTCCCGTGCTGCCTTTGTGTTTTGGTCGGAAGCTCCTATTTCTGGTCCTTCGTTTCGGCTGCGAGTGTTGGACAAGCAGCTGTGCACGTTTGGCAGAATCCACGTTGTTTGTTTTTTTTGTTCCTTGTAACTTTGCTGCCAAAGCCACAGCGCACTTCATTTTGATCACAGCGAGTTTTTCAGACAGAAAACGGCTGAAATGACGCTCCGCGGTAGGTGGTGATTCATGCCTGACGGGACAGCTATCTTAAAATGAATTTGCGGCTCCACAGGACGTGCCCAGCCGTACACGCACGAGCGCAAACAGAGCGCACATGGTCGCCATGTGGGATGCGCCGAGTTTCTCGCTTTCCCGAATTCGCTCGATGGCATGCAACACGCCAACGCGGCAGACAGTGTCGAGATAAAGCCACGTATATCAACACGAGGGCCACCTGCACGCGCAACCCGCTTCCTCGTTTCGAACCCAGAGAGCAATGTTATAGGTGGTGGTGATAAACTTTAATAAATATTGAGCCGTATCTTAAGCTATTCCTGGGTTGGCCCTTGGTCTCGTGAAGTGGCCAGCAGTCGGTGACGTCCGGCGACTTCCGAAGCCCAGCCCACCAGCTGCTTTTGGACAGCTGGGTCGGAGCTGGACACCGCGACCTCCCATCGCTCGAGGTCAGTGAGTTGCCATTCTGATGGCGGCTGGAACTCAGAGCATATGTACAGTATGTGATGGAAATCAGCTCTTGGGGCTCCACATAAGGTACACTCTGGAGAGAACAGCCCTGGGTGCATTAGAGCTAGAAGGGCGGGGGAGAGAAAAGTGCGAGATTGTAGCTGGCGCCACGTCACCTGCTCTAATTTAGTGAGTGATTTGTGAGGCGGAGGATAGTGGAGTCGTTGCTCTCTGTAGTGGAGTGAAATTTCGTGGTATGTGACCATTCGGTCACGGGCGCTTCCTGGCTCGGCGGCTTGCCCTGCTCGGTTGACGTACGCTCGAGCGGTGTCATGGGCGGCTTCGTTGCCTGGATGGCCCACGTGCACTCCTCTCAGCCCCCTAGTTGGGGGCTGAGAGGAGTTGAGAATTTTATGGGCGACGGCATGCGTCCGTCCTTTTGCAAAGTTTCTGATCGCGGTTTTTGAGTCACTGAATACGAGTGTGGCAGTGGTTGAGGAGATCGCAAGGGCAATTGCAGCTTCTTCGGCTTCTAGTGAGGTGTGCGTTAGGACCGATACAGCTGCTAGAGGTGAAAGATTGTTACCGACTGCGCAAATGGCAAAGGCTGGCTGAGTGGTGTATGCCGCGGCATCTACGTAGACAGCCTCCGTGTGCTGGTTGTAACGTTTGTGTAGTGCCTGGGCTCTTGCTGCGCGTCGAGCTTGGTGGTGGACTGGGTGCATGTTTTTTGAGAGTGGATGCACTGTTAGAAGCTTTTGGGTGGCCCCTGGGGTGGGGTATGTAGGTCGGAGAGTGTTGGTTGGGTTAAGACCTAGGTTCTTAATAATGCTGCGGCCTGTAGGGGTGGAGGAGAGACGTTCAAGTTGTGCCGTCCGGTGAGCTTCGGTAAGCTCGGCTAGTGTGTTATGTATGCCCATGAGTAAAAGTCGTTCGTTGGAGGTGTGTCGAGGGAGGTTGAGGGCGGTCTTGTATGCCTGGCGAATCAGGGCGTTGATTTTCTCTTCTTCTGCTCTAGTGAGGAAGAGATATGGGAGAGAGTATACTATGCGGCTGACGACGAATGCTTGAACTAGGCGACGGAGGTCATGTTCTCTCATGCCCCTGTGTGGGTTGGCAATTCGTCGTATGAGCCGCATTGTCTGATGGACGGTGTTTGTGAGTTTGGTTATCGTGGCGGTGTTCTTGCCGTTGCTCTGGAGTAGGATGCCTAGGATTCGGACCTTTTCCACTTCTGGGATGGGGGTGCCGTCCAACGTGAGTTTTATTGGAGGTGGGGGGCCTAGGTCCGTCCTACATCTAGGTGGCCGAAGAATGAGTAACTCGGATTTGGTAGGGGAGCATGCCAGGCCGACGGTTGCAGCATGCGCTGCCACCAGGTCGGCACCGGACTGCAATGTTTCTTCTATGGCTCCGGCATTTCCTGTGGTTGTCCACAGTGTAATGTCGTCGGCATAGAACGATTGCGAGAGATTAGGTACTGCGTTCAACGCCTTGGCCATGGGAATGAGTGTTATGTTGAAGAGCAGCGGCGAGAGGACTGACCCTTGCGGGGTGCCTCTGCTGCCGAGTGCGAAGGTTGGGGAGGAGAGAGATCCGAAGCTGATTTCTGCTGTGCGGTGTCTTAGGAAAGCTGAAATGTATTTGAAGGTGCGCGGGCCGGTTCCTAGTGCCGAGAGCGCTTCTAGGATGGCGGAGTGGTTGACGTTGTCAAAGGCTTTGGTTAGGTCCAAAGCTAGTATTGCTCGCGTGCGTTTTGCATTTCGGGGGTGGAGGGCCTCTTCTGATATCTGAAGCATAACGTCCTGTGTCGACAAGTGACTGCGGAAGCCAGTCATCGTGTGGGGGAGTAGGTCGTGATCGTCCATATGGTTCTGTAGGCGTTCCCGGACCACGTGTTCGAACAGTTTGCCTAGACAGGATGTGAGGGAGATTGGGCGTAGGTTTTTTGGATCTAGAGGTTTGCCTGGTTTCGCAATAAAGATTATGCGGGCGTGCGTCCATTGGGCTGGTAGCGCTCCATCTTGCCAGTACCTGTTGAAGAGGTCTGTTATAGCGCGTATGGAGCGCTCGTCCAGATTCCTGAGCATCTTGTTGTTGATTTTGTCTGCCCCCGGGGCCAAAGTGGTGCTTAGTTTCTGTATGGCAGCTTTACCTTCCCATTTGGAAATGTCCTCATCTAGTGTAGGATTGGGGCCGCCGGTGTAAGTAGGGAGCGGGGTAGGTGGAGTTGTGGTAAGGTAATGTGCTTTAAGAGCGTCTAACAAGACGTCATCCTGCAGAAGGAGCTTGTGCAGAATGCGGTTGACATTCTTCCTTTGCGCTGCTTTTGTGCCTCCTGGTTCGAGCAAGCAACGAAGAAATGTCCACGTGTCTCTGAGGCCGAGGTTGCCGCTCATACGATCGCACAGCTGGCCCCATTGTTGGTGTGCCAGTTGGCTTGCATGTGCTTCAATCTCCTTTACGAGAGCGGCTATGCGCCGCTTAAGTGGCCGGTTGTGTTTGTGAGCGAGCCACCTTTTTTGAAGGCTGGCATGCGCTTCCCAAAGATGTAGTAAGCGACTATCTGCCGTCTCTGCATTTGGGGTGTTAGGGATTGTGGATGTAGCCCCAGCCACGTCCTTGGTGAGGGTTTGTGTCCAGGTGTCTAGATCTGTGATGGTGACTGGGACGTCTCTTCGGATTTGACGGAACTTGCCCAGTCCACAACCTCCAGGCGTCGTTTTCTAACCTGGGCCAAGGTTGTGAGGTTGAGATCGGTGCTGAGTATATAGTGATCACTAACGAATGAGTGCTGCGTGTTGGTCGAATGACTGTTGGAGAGGTGTTTTGAGATGGTTAGGTCCGGGCTGGTGTTGTGTTGAATACTTGTTCCGATCCTTGTGGGTTGATCTATGTCGTTGAGCAGGGATAAGCCTTCGTTCTGGATGAAAGTCCAAAGCGAGGTGCCTTTACGACAGTTTTTACGGTAGCCCCAACTGGTGTGGTTGGCGTTAAAGTCTCCTATTATCAGAATGGGGTGGTCCGCACTGATCGTGAGTGCCTTGCGCATTGCTGCAATGAGAGGTGCCGGAGGGCCTTTTGGCGGGCTATATATTTTCAGTATGAAGAGGCTGCTGCCCTTGCGTGTGCGGGGTAAGAGTTCTACTAGGAGGCCGTCTATGTCATCAAGCTCTAAATCGTGCTCAATTGCGGTAAAGCTACGGCGAACCAGTGTCGCTACTCGCGTTCGTGGCAGCCCGCTGGTTGACTCATGAACTGTGTAGTTTCGAAGCTTGACATTACAGAGAGTTTCTGGCAATGCTATAACGGTAGGTATCTCGTCTGCTGAGAGGTTTTGGAGGTGAAGTTGCAGGTTGTTGCGCTTCGCTCGGAAGCTCCTGCAATTCCACTGCCACACTCGAATAGGTGACGCAGTAGGTGACTTGCGAGTAGGTGACGCAGCGCGTGAGGAGGAGGTGGAGGCAGGGGAAGGAGTGAGTTGCTTAGGTGTGATATATTGTACTGGGTTGGGGGGGACAGAATTCTTTGTAGGCTGTTCTCTCCTGAGAAGTAGTTGTAATTGTTGGCGGAGCTCTGCAATTTCTAAACTCGGCTGTCTGAGTTGTGCTCTGAGCTCTTCATACTCTTTAGCGAGCGAGGGAGGTCCCGGCTTCCAGCTCACCTGTTTATCCATGGGCTGGGCTTTTGATCTCGGTAGTGGCGGGAAGGAGCCGGACCGGCTCCTGTGCTGGCTTTTCCGTGAGCCGGACCTGGAACCGGTTCTGGAGTTGTTCCGAAGCCGGCTGCGTGATGACCGGGACTGGTGAGCCGTGCTCTCGGTGGATGAAGACCCGGCGGGATTCTCTGTGGTGGTTGTAGCATTGGTGTTGGATTTCGGGTTGCCAGCCCGGTCGAACCGGACTTTGCATTTTTTGGACCCCGTGAAGTGGGAGCCACCGCACAGGATACATTTGGAGTCGCATGTGGGAGTTGAAGTTGCCGGATGGGTGTCGCCGCATCTGTGACATCGGTTGCTGACAGCTTGCGGGCAGACGTCCGGTCGGTGGCCCGGTCTCCAGCAGTTAAAACAGGCCTCTACCTTGGCTTTGAAGGGGTGGCAGTTATAGACGGCTCCGTAGAAGTTGAGCTGTTTGGGAACCTCCTTGGTTGTGACGAAGGTGATCAGGATTGATTTAGTGCGGCCCAAAGGGCGCGCGTCTGCTATTGTGTAGGATCGGCTAGGGTTTAGTTCGACGAGGTCGTTGAATATGTCTTCTTGGGTTTGGTTGTAGATTGCGTTGTAGAGAATTCCACGTACGGCATCGTCGGGCGCGGCGATGTAAGCCTTTACCGGGAATTGCTTGTCGTTGAGTTGGAGCGTCTGCAGCTGCACGTAGTTTTTGGCACGCACCTCGGCAGGGGTGCTGATTGTGAATGAGTTATTGTGCGGGTTAACTCTGAGTCGGTCGTGCTGCCGGGCGTCATGGTAGTTGAGCTTCACAGCCGCGCACACAATAGACAGCAGCGCGCCGCCGTTACATTGTCGAAGATCCAATCCGCCACCAGGTCGGAAAATTACTTCCAGATCCGTAGCCGGGAGTTTTGGTAGTGGAGCATGACGTTTAAGTTTTGTAGAAATAGTCTTGCCTTGATTGGGCGACGCCGACGTGGCCGGACCGGCGGGTGGGTGAGCTTGGGAAGCCTTCAGAGCCGGATTCGAAGTGGCTAGGGTGGGGAAGACCACATTGCGGGCTTGGATTGCTCTCGACCAGCGCGGGTCGTTAGCGAAGTCTTCGGGGCTGATTTCGTCGCCTTCTACGATGTAAACCATCGTTGCCGAGGCCAATACGCAGGCGATGCGAGTCTAGACGCACCGGTGGCCGTAGGCCTAACCGGCGGCCGCGGCGGCGGGGGCCCTTGTGCTAGGTACAACGCGAGGCCTAGCGTTCCGCGCCTGGCTCGGAGCGGTACGATCAGAATTGGATGGAAAATGGTGGGAACGGGTGCCGAACACCTTCACTGACCGATTATGGGTGGTATCAGTCCATTTCACGTCGAAAATCCGCCGTCCCGAGTGAAAATCCACGGTGCCGAGGTGAGGTGCGTCCGCTCGCTCCGCCGGCCACCTGGCGGTCTCTTCCAATGTTATACGCGCCAGCGCCGCCTGTTGTTATCAACGGCAATACGGCAATACCACGACTGACCCGCTGTCGACCTGCACGCCCTGCGCAAGCCGCTTGCCACCCCCCTTTTCAGGGGCACGTCGCAGGCGCGTCTCCCTCTTGCGGACATTGTCTGTTTGTCCACCGTCGAATTTTAACAGTGCAGACTTGGCGCATTCCCACACCAACCCTTCCGTTGCTTTCGAATACGATAATGGATTACAAACGAGATAAGAAGGCCAGCCGAGGGGCTCGATTTTGTTAATGTTGACCATATAAGGCCAACAAACAATTAAGCCAAGGCAAGCATCGGGGAAATGAGCTGCGGTTGAAATGTACAGGCGCTCCCAAAATAATACGGAACGCAACACACGCGGCCGCTCGCAGGCGGAGCGCGCCCGTGGAAAAAGTAGTACCATGGTCTGCCGCGTGCGCGGTCTCCCTAGCGAGCAAGGTTGGCTCCCTGGTGCATCTAGTTTGTGTTGCGTTGCTGCAAAACGGTAGCTCTAGGTGCCCCTGAACGTTTTGTCAAGGGGGGGCTGGGCCGGTGGTGTCTGTGACAAGCTGTGTCTGTGCATGCACTCGCGTTGTAGCTGTTACGTTTCGCCTACAACGCGCGGTAATGCCGGCGCGGATGCAACGGACGCCGGGGCTTCGTTCAAAGCGGCGGATATTTTGGCCCGTTCGGAGCTGCCGCAAAGCCTCCCCGCCAAGCGCGTCCAGGCGTGTTTCAGTGCCACGTGTCTTCGTGTGTGGGTGTGTGTGTGTGTGCCCACGCTTGTCAAAGCGCGGCAGCCGGGGAGAGGAGCTCCCCAAGTGAGAAGCGAGGAGGTCTGTCCGTCGCCGGGTTGGCGATGCGTCACTACACTCGTCTCAACATGTCTCTCAGTCTGTCCGGGCCCAGAGTCACGTGGTCTCATCCCGAGACGTTCCTTCTCGCCCTCAACTCCGAGACTATAAGAGCAGCTGCCCCCGGACGCCGAGAGAGAGGCTCCGATTTCTTCTGTTGAGTTACGTGCTCTCCCGTCTCTCACTTCGGTCGACCTGACCGCCCGCTCTTTTGCGATGTTAGAATAAACAAGTTGTTCTGTTACCAGTCTACTCATGCTTTGCCGGGACCTTCGGATGCTTCCAGTGCCCCAGGCCGCCAGGCCAACGCTACCCTTGGGGCTTGCGACCCATTTGCAATAACGGGCGTCAGCACTGAGTTTGCAACAACCGGTGGCAGCACTGAGATTCCAACAACTCGTGCCAGCGGTGCGATTTCTAACAACTGGCTGGTAGCGGTGAGATCGCGACAACGGAGGCCAGCAGCGAAGAGATGCGGTTGACTGTATGCTGAGCAGCACAACGACCATCCGGGAGCAGTGCAACGAGCCCTGTGTGATGACTGGTTGCCTGCAGCGGAACGACTGCGCTGAATTCTTGGCTGCGAGGTTTGGTGAGTGCGGGACTTTCTTCTTCTGAGTTTTGCCAGGCTTTTGTTAGTGTCAGAAACAGAGCTGGTAATTGTGGTTGTCGTTGCTGCCGGGTTAGTTTGCGGCAAGACAATAGAAGGCAGTAGAGAAAGCAGCATTCAGAGCAGCCATGGATTTGAAGTCGTTGCGCAAACCGAAATTGCTGGAGCTTGCAAGAGAGTTGGGTCTGGATGTCTCAGACAAACTCAGAAAACCAGAACTGCTAAGGGCTATTCTTGAGTTAGAAGCTGAGGATGACGAGCTGTCGGATTGCCTTGAGACCATTGAGGAGCGGGCAAAAAGACATGAGCGCGAACTTAAAGAGCAGAAAGAAAAAGAAGAGCGCGAACACGCTTTGGAATTGAAGCGTCTCGAGATAGAGATGGAACGCGCTCGTAATGGAAGTCAGGCACACGGTGCAGGAGAACGAGTATCGTTCAAAATGACTGACCTGATGCGGCCGTTTAAGCTTGGAGAGGACATTGGTTTGTTCCTGGTTAACTTTGAGCGAACGTGCGAGAAGCAGGGGTTCTCTCGGGAAACGTGGCCACAGCGCTTGCTCACTTTGTTACCCGGCGAGGCGGCCGACGTAGTCGCTCGCTTGAAGAGAGAGGAGGCAGAGGATTTCGACAAAGTGAAATCGAGTCTGCTAAAAAAGTACAGGCTGTCAGCGGAGGCGTTCCGTCGGAAGTTTCGGGAAAATGAGAAAGGCAGAAGTGAGTCATATACAGAGTTTGCCTACAGGCTTATGTCAAACATGCAGGAGTGGCTCAAAGAAGAGAAAGCGTTTGGTGACCACGAGAAAGTTCTGCAGTGTTTCGGGCTGGAACAGTTTTATAGTCGGTTACCTGAGAACGTGCGGTACTGGGTCTTGGATAGGCCAGACGTTAGTACGGTGGCTCGAGCCGCTGAGCTAGCCGAGGAGTTTGTGACGCGTCGGGCTCGCGGAGCCAAGGACGGTCAAAAGGGTGAATTTGGCTCCAAGTTTGAGAGGCCAAAGTTCACGCCCATGAGAGCAAAGGGGGACACACGTAGTGCGGATGCGAGTGAAAGCAGTCCGACCGAACGTAAGGAGACGGCGGCAACCGAAGCCGAACGCAGAAAGCGGTTCGAGACGAGGCAAGCGCGCGTTTGTTATACGTGCCAGAAGCCGGGTCACTTTTCGGCGCAGTGTCCAGAAACAAAAACAAAAGTCGTGTTTTTGTCTTTATGCAGCACTGACGAGAACATGAAGCTTCTCGAGCCTTACATGCGAGACCTCCTCGTGAACGGGAAAGAGTGCAGAGTGCTTCGCGATTCCGCAGCTACAATGGATGTAGTTCACCCCTCTTACGTAGAACCCGATATGTTCACGGGCGAGTGCGCATGGATCAAGCAAGCAGTGGAAGCTCATAGCGTGTGTCTGCCCGTAGCAAAAGTGCTTATTGAAGGACCTTTCGGAGCACTTGAGACGGAGGCCGCAGTGTCATCTATGCTGCCCCCCCAGTACCCGTACCTATTTTCGAACAGGTCCGATCACCTCCTGCGCGAGAAGGGGCTTTTGTTTGGTGAGGCTAGCGTTCAGGCCTTAACCAGATCGAAGGTTCGGGAGCTCGCTGCAAAGGCGGTAGTTGCGGGGCCGACGTTGTCGAACGATGAGAAAGGGTCAGAGGCGCAGCAAGCTGGTATTCAGAGCACGCCCGAACTGAATAAAATTGAGCCTGTAGCGTTAAAGGCACGAGATACTGGAGAGGAAATTCCCGATGCGGGAAAGTTAGAAGAGCTATCTGCAGATTTGCTCATCGCGCCTACGTCAGATGGACTTAATAGGTTGCTAAAAGTCAGCCGGTCGGCTTTGATAGCCGAGCAAAAGAAGGATGGCAGCCTAGAAAACATACGCTGCATTGTCAAGGAAGGTATCACCAAGAAAAATGCTCGCTTTGTGGAAAGAGGTGGGGTCCTGTACCGGAAGTATCTAGACCGCAGGGGAGTGGAGTTCGATCAGCTGATCGTGCCTCAATGCTATCGTCAGGATCTGTTGCGCTTGTCGCATGGCGGTTCGTGGTCCGGACACCTAGGAGTTAAGAAAACTAAGGACCGTCTCTTGCAAGAGTACTATTGGCCAGGGTGTTTTCGGGACGCAGACCACTTTGTGAAGACATGTGACACCTGTCAGCGGGTGGGCAAACCAGGGGACAAATCGAGGGCGCCGTTGAAATTGGTACCTATCATTACGGAGCCTTTTAGACGGCTCGTTATTGATACAGTGGGACCTCTGCCGGTAACAGCCACGGGAGACAGACACATTTTGACTGTGATCTGCCCAGCGACAAAGTTCCCTGAAGCAGTGCCGCTTAAAGAACTCAGCTCAGTTGAGATAGTCAATGCACTACTATCCATATTTGCGCGAATTGGTTTTCCTGCGGAAATCCAATCAGATCAGGGCACAGTGTTTACTAGCGCTTTGTCGACAGCCTTTCTCGAAAGGTGCGGGGTAAAGCTGTTACACAGCTCAGTGCACCACCCCCAGTCGAATTCCGTTGAGAAGCTCCACTCCGCCATGAAGCGCGTGTTGAGAGCATTGTGGTTTGCACAACAAACTGACTGGGAGCTGTGTCTGCCTGGGGTGATGTTTGCATTGAGGACAGCGCCGCATGCGGCTACGGGGTTTTCGCCAGCAGAGCTAGTGTACGGTCGCTCGCTGCGATCTCCGCTTCGCATGCTTCGAGACGGATCACTGCCCTCTCCAATGGCTGCAGACCATCTCTTCCACAAATGGCCGCCTCCTGCGCTGGAGCCTCGCTTTGCAACAGTATTCCTTTGAGGTGCGTTACAAAAAGGGGAGTCTCAACGGTAACGCCGATGGCTTAAGTCGAAGCCCCTAACGTGGGAATCAGCCTCAAAATTGCTTGTTACTGATGTTTTTCTTCCTGAGGCAGGATTTTTAACCTATTGCTTTTGTGTAGTGTTTCAAAGTGATGATGTGCTTTCTAGAGCAATTTTCCGATTTGTGGACGCGTTCTGAGTGCTGCTAAACTACTGTAAGGAACTAGGCAGCAGTATAAAAGGGGAAAGAGCCTGGCAGGGCTTAGTGAGGGTTGTGCCGTGCTTGCTGACTGAGCGGTTGACTTTCGGCGTAGTTCTAACGCTTGCCGGAAACGAGAACAAAAATGTCAACTCTCCCGAAGTCACTTTGCAGTGTCCTGTGTGAACCTGAACGTGAAAACGAGGCCTTCTCTGTGCGCTGCGCTCAAGAAACGCCAAAGGACGCCCGACTTCGGTTATGAGCATCATCGAGCGACATCCCTCCGGACAGCGGATGCAGTCCCCTGACCATCGGGATCTCCTTCCCCCGGCGGGGCGGTCTGTTACGTTTCGCCTACAACGCGCGGTAATGCCGGCGCGGATGCAACGGACGCCGGGGCTTCGTTCAAAGCGGCGGACATTTTGGCCCGTTCGGAGCTGCCGCAAAGCCTCCCCGCCAAGCGCGTCCAGGCGTGTTTCAGTGCCACGTGTCTTCGTGTGTGTGTGTGTGCCCACGCTTGTCAAAGCGCGGCAGCCGGGGAGAGGAGCTCCCCAAGTGAGAAGCGAGGAGGTCTGTCCGTCGCCGGGTTGGCGATGCGTCACTACACTCGTCTCAACATGTCTCTCAATCTGTCCGGGCCCAGAGTCACGTGGTCTCATCCCGAGACGTTCCTTCTCGCCCTCAACTCCGAGACTATAAGAGCAGCTGCCCCCGGACGCCGAGAGAGAGGCTCCGATTTCTTCTGTTGAGTTACGTGCTCTCCCGTCTCTCACTTCGGTCGACCTGACCGCCCGCTCTTTTGCGATGTTAGAATAAACAAGTTGTTCTGTTACCAGTCTACTCATGCTTTGCCGGGACCTTCGGATGCTTCCAGTGCCCCAGGCCGCCAGGCCAACGCTACCCTTGGGGCTTGCGACCCATTTGCAATAACGGGCGTCAGCACTGAGTTTGCAACAACCGGTGGCAGCACTGAGATTCCAACATAGCATAAGCGCTCGTGTCTGCATGTTCCGGTGCTTGGGCGCCTTTCTTGTTAATTTTTTCGTGTGGGCCGTATTTATCATTTGCTCAAAATATTTATGGTAGGTGACCGTGACTAGCGCTGGCAAAGGGCGGCGCTTTCGTCTGATGCAACCGCGATGATATCGGCGGCTCGACTGATAAAGAGATACGAACGCATTGAAACAATGACAGTTACGCGAATTCCGCCCTATTCCTATCGAGGCAACATGCCGAAAAGAGTGCCGATGAATGTGCGGAGAAATATAATTAAGCTCAGTTCACAAGGTATACCTCAACGTGAGATATGCCGCCTCGCAGGAAAGTCTATAAGTGCGGTCAACCAAATAATGCAAGCATAACGGGATGAAGATGGCCGACTCAATGATGCAGCACGATCGGGACGACACCGATGGACGCCGGAAGAGTCCGACTTTCTCATTGTTGCTGCAGCCGTTGCTGATCCTTTTGAGAGCGCCCGCCAGATCAAGACAGCCCTCAACCTGCAAGTCAGTGAGGAAACAATTAGAAGGCGCATGCGAGCGGCTTCGTGGATTTGTCGCGGCACAAAAGCCACAGATTACGGAGCGCCAGAAACGCCGGCGCCTTGAGTATGGCAGGGCATATGGGCGCTGGAAGACTGAAGAATGGAAGGAAGTCATATTCTCAGATGAATCGACATTTTCATCTAGATGGGGTCAAGAGCGCCGCGTATGGAAACCATATAACTGCAGGTGTTTTCATTTTCTTTCTGATCTTTTAAGCACAAATTCTTCGGACGCGCAAAAGGTATTTCATCTGAAAAGACCATTATCTATTCCCTTCTTTTCGTGTAGATACGAGCCTGGGTATGTTTACGAGACCTATAGCAGCGGCCGCTGTACTATCGACGTTTGGGGAGCAATTATCAAAGAGGGCCTCAGTCCGCTAATCCGACTGTCCCCATCGTTCACAGCTGAAGCTGACTGCGAAATTCTGGACTACCACCTATTGCCATACGCTCTGGAAGGGCCATTTAAAGATGGCTGCTACTTGTTGCAACAAGACCTGGACCCCGTGCACACCGCCAGAGCTGTGGAAAAACTTCAAGAACGTGGTGTTCGCGTTCTTGACTGGCCTCCGAAAGGTGCAGACTTCAATGTTATGCAGAACGTGTGGGGCATGATGAAGGAAAGTTTATGCAAGCTGAATCTGGGAGGGGCCAGTGCCGACGAGCTCTGGCTCGCCATAACGCGCGAGTGGAAGCGCCTTGGTCAGTGGAGGGACTTCGTAGATGCACTCTACGAGCCTAATTCCACGCCGCGTACAAGCTGCGCTTCACGTGGACGGCGCATTCGCGAGATATTGATAGCTGAACATGCCAACAGCTTTAGACGAAACAGTTACGTGTCGATTCTTTTTGTTTACTGTGGAAAAAATAAACCCGGTGTTCTTCCTGTCATTTAGATTTACTATGTTCTGCTTACTATTCTTTTGCATTCAGCTCACACAGCCTACCCTTGATTATCATTGTACACTTCCTCTGAGCAAAATAAAATGAGTATGAAAATGAGTATCTTCGCCAACAAACGCCGACACGCGATCAATACGTAAGGATACTCGCTACCAATGGTCCTGATTCCGTGATTGATTGGCGCACAATATATGCGAACCACGTAACGGGGTGCGCCAATAAATGAATAGAGTCGTGAAGAGTTCATTAGAGTGCCCTTTGCATGAAGTGACTTCTTGTGCGTGAAATTGGCCTTGATGAACGTGCCGCGTTACTCCATTTTGTAAACTTTTTTATTGCCACTATCGCCGACACACCCGTTAAGAGGGTTTATGTAATAGTGGTAATTGTCCTCGTATTACGAAGCTAGTAGTAACACGGATAGGGAGCTATTTTACTAAGAGCTAATACTTCGCAGGACAGGCTAACACGGTAGAAAAATAAGGCAGCGATGCCGTTGTAGCCAAGCCGCCTCACTAGCATGTAATCAATCGTAATCATTTAATCAATTGCTATCTCCCAGACGGGATGTAGACCATGGCGAGAATGCGGTGCAAGGAATCCACAAGGCTTTATTTATAGATTACGGTGCATACATGCTGTGCTAGACATTCATTCGCCCAGCCCCCGTTGCACAATGCTAAAGAGCACCTAGCACTACCTTCTTGGAGCAAGGCAACGCCAATCTAGATGCACTAGGGAGCGAAACTTGCTCGCTAGGGAGACCGTGCATGCGCAAATCTTGCCTGTATTTATCCGCCGGCGCGCTCCGCCGACGAGCAGCTGCTTGTCCGGCGTTCCGAATTATTCTGGGAGCATCTGTACATAATAATGAACGGGAAATTAAAGTGGGCGAAAAGATGACGTGTCGCCGGCGGGACGCGTTACACGTCAGAAATACGGCAGAGCTGCGAGACGCACTGCAACTCTTGGCCCGAGCACCGATGATGATCGGCGGGAGGGCCAGGAAGCAGCAGCCTGCCGCCGCCAGGTACGAGAGCATCTTGGCGGTGAACACGGTCTCGCTGCAGAGCACGCGTTGGAAGTACACCTGCGTTAAAAAAAAGAAAGAAAAACAATATTGATTGATTCATTGAATGATTCATGGGGTCTAGTGTCCCTTAAGAAGACTGGGGTTATTTGAGACGCCATTGCGCAGCTTTCCGGATTAATTGACACCACCCCGGGGCGTTCGTTGAACGTGCACCTAAATGTAAGTTACGCGAGCATTATAGTACGAATGTCCGATACAATTGATCCGGCGATCAGTTTGTCGACCGAGGACTGCGCTCGCCGCTATCATTCTGCTTTCAGCGTCAAATGTCAATTTCTTTTCTTTGATGGACGCCGGTTTGTCCAACAAAGAGATTAGTGACTTACAGTTTTGGCACTGTCTTGCTGTTCACCGTCGCCACAACGCAACGATAGCGACCTATTTCTCGCGCATAATTTATTTAAATTGTGGAGCTTTAAGGGCGAAAAAAAAAAGGGACGATCTGATTATAAGGCACGCCTTAGTGATGGTCTCCGGATCAATTTTTGATCACCTGGGTTTCGCAAACGCGCGCAAAAAATCGAAGTGGTCGAGCATTTTTTTTTTTTGGGGGGGACTTCGCCCCCATCGATATGCGGCCGACGCGGCCGGATATCGAACCCTCGACCATGTGCTTTATACCTTTATCGTCATTTTATACCTTCTTTTGTCCTTGTCTTGTGTTCCGCTGTAACGAACCATACTATGAATCCCAACCAACTGGCCCAACTTGCAGTCTTGGTGCTTAGCAGCGCAACTCCCTAGCCACTAAGCCACCGCGACGACCTTTTTCGCGCACAAAGGCCCGTTTGTTACAACAAGGTTCGACTGTTGTCGCGATACCATCGCTGCGCCGATAAATCAGCGTGCACCGACCTGCCAAGGGATGCCGCCGAAGACGCTCATCAAGAGCTGGTCGACAATCTGGCTCACATCGCTCGTGTCAATCGAACCGAACCACTCGCTGTGCGGCGGGCCGACAGTCCCCACGGTGTTGCTTCCCAAGAAGAAGACCACGCTCACCCACTGCGTGCACGAACACGTTTCATTATTATGGTCGACGAACAGCGCGAAACGTTACAATATTTACGCATGTGCCACACAGCTGTAAAAAAACCTATATATATAGGCTAGGCCAGTGAAAAACACGCGCTAACACAATATGCAGCAACCGTCGGAGCTGATTGCATAAGTGAGCAAATACATTTCCGACTCCGTTGAGTAATCCCTGGAACTTTCTCGATCGCTGAAATGCATCGGACGAACGAGCAAGACTGTGAAGACGGCATGCTTAAACGTGTTAACAGGGCTTTGATGATTAAAGCATGATGTAGTGGCGTGCAATGCTTTTTGGATGAGTAAATTGCCAAACATTCCTGTCGAGTCAATCAAAGATTTTACATTTTTAAATATAGAAGCTCTTGCTTTGCTGTACTTAGGCGTTATCAGAACACACCAAACTTCCACTGCACAACACAACGCCTCTCCGCATACCTGATACGAGGCGAATGCTGACAACGTTGCAGTCCGGACGTGAGGGCAAACGCTATCCTCCCCATTACGGACGAACCATCCGATGCTGGCGCACCAATCGGAGAGATCCCCGCAAACGACCGACGCCTTCTCGCAGCATCTCGTGAATGCTATGTGGCCATACCCGCCACACACACACGGGAATTCCCGAGCACGTAGGCGCGCATTCGGAGCGCGAGCAAATATGAAAAAAAAAAAAGAAATACTCCACCATACACTAAGAAAAGTTTACACCCTTTGAGTCGTATTTTGCCACACAACGATAAAAGTCATCTGTCTTGCCCGCATTTCCTTCCGTTAACGGTACTTCCAAGTCACGAACGGCATGCGCGTCATCAGCGTGCCATAGCATTCTCGACAGGAAAGTAACGAGTGCCGCTTTTTGAAGAAAGGAAACGCAAGCAAGACAGATGACGATTATCCTTGTGTGGCAAATATACACCCCAAAGGGTGCAACTGTTTTTAGCGTGCAGCTATCAAAGAAAGCTATTTGCTTTCAAACACTGCACGTCTTATATCCTGTTTTAATCCCAAGACTCCATTCCTAAGAAGGCAGGTTGGGGGAGACGGCATCGAAGTCTGCTACGTCGCAGGCAGCGCTGCGGTTCAGCGAGCAGACGCCGCCGAGGAAGGTATCATTCGCTGACCGCTGACACCAGTAATCGGCAAAACGTAAGTAGCTGCAGGCTAGAAAATGACAGTTTACGAAGAAATTTTATCCTCATAGTGTGTCGCTTTGCACTCTGGCAGGTTTAGGACGACTTTGCACAAAAGCAAGCTGTCGTTGCCGCTTTCTTTTTTTTCTTGAACGCGCTCCTTCGACAGCTTATTGTTTCTCAGCGAGCGTAGATGGCGCTTCACTCACCAGACCGAAGACGGTGCTCACCACCTGGAACGCATCCGTGTAGATCACCGAGTAGAGGCCGCCCAGCGATGTGTAGAAGAGGATGATGGCGGAGGACAACACGATGACGGACGAAGAGTCGACGCGCGTTATCGCCGCCACCGTGTCGCCTGCATAAGCGCAGATGTCCAGTGTACCTGAACACTGTTCCAGGTACAGAGGTGTGTGCAACGATGCTCCTCATAATAGGTACAGGTGCGTGGAACGCTGGCTGGTGCGGATAAAAGTGACTTATTTCGCTGGTACACAGTTCCACGTATTTATTGATGCGGATATCAAGAGGAAATTATGTAGATCCAGCGGACATCCTGGAATCTATGCGAGGCGAAGCTTTCGGGGACCAGTTAATCAAATGCCCTAAATTTGCCAATTTCATTCCTGCTTCCCTGCGTCAGTGAAAGTGGCGCCCGCGCATGCGCGATCGCGCACCCGTGCTACGCAACGGGACGCACGCGGCAATGATCTCAAACAGCTAGTTTAAGCATTGGCAACGACAGAACTAGGCATGAAATTGTGGCCTAACCATCATCGTCATCATCACGACAAAGATAAGCTGATAATGACGATGATGATGATGATGATGATGATGATGATGATGGTCAGAGCATCGGGCTGTTGCGCTGGGAGACCGAGGTTCGATCCCACCACCGGGTACGTAATACCAGACTCTTTATTTTAGCGCAAGCTATTCGGCGAGGCTTGAGGGGCGCTCAGCAGCCACTGTCAGGAAAGTCCGTGAGGACTGCATGGTTGAGAAAGCTGGGCTTTAAAGATTCGCTAGGAGCCACGCTGTTCCATGCATTGCGCGATTTCATGTAGAACGCCATTCCATTTATGCAACGTAGAACATATTTGCAAGATGTGTCCGCTCGTAGCAGCCAGTAACCTAAGCGGAACGAGGTTGAAGTGCAGTGCAAGCTCACCCAATGCGGCCAGAATGGCGGCCGTCCAAAATACTTCTCCGCAGAGGGCGGGTAGGCAGAGCGGGACGGCGATCCAGCGGCCGTAGTGCTGCTGGAACGGGTCGAACATCGTGAGCGCCTTCGTCACGCGCATCTTGCCCGCGAAGAACCGGCCGCCTGCAGTTTGAAGTCCGCAAGTCGGCGGCGCAGCGAAGGACCAAAGGCGTTACATGGAGCCCATGCACTCCAAAAATGTTTACACCCATAAGAGTGTTGGGTTGTCCCACGCTCTTACACAAGTTTGCACCCTTTTGGGGCTTATCTTGTCCCACAACAACAGTCGTCAACTACACTCTTATACACTCTTAGAAATATTTACACTCTTTGGGGCTTATCTTGTCCCACAACGATAATGGTCATCTGTCTTGCCCGAGTTTTCTTTCTTGAAAGCTCGGCACTCGCCACTTTCCTTTCGAGAAGCTGCGTCACACTTATAACGCGCATGCCGTTCGTGACTGGGAAGTACCGGGCTCGCAGCGTTAAAGAAAGGAAACGCGGGCAAGACAGATGATTATTGTTGTGGGACAAGGTACGCCCCAAAGGGTGTAAATATTTCTAAGAGTGTAGAAAATTGCACCCTTTGGGTCGTATCTTCCCACGCAACTGTAATCATTTGCCTTGTACGCATTCCCTTTCTTTAATGCTGCGAGCCCGGTACTTCACTCCAAAAACGTTTACACCCTTTGGGGTGTATTTCTGCCACACAACGACAACTGTCATCTGCCTTGCTTCCGTTTCCTTTCTTGAAAACGCCGCGCCCGCTACTTTCCTATAGGCAATGCTATGTCATGCTGATAACGCGCATACCGTTTGTTACTGGGAAGTGCCGGGCTCGTAGCGTTAAAGAAAGGAAATGCGGACAAGACCGATGACGTTTATTGTTTTTGTGGCAAGATACGACTGAAGGGTGTAAACTTTTCTTAGAGTGTAAACAAATGTACACCCTTTGGGGTATATATTTGCCACACAATAATAATCGTCATCTGCCTTGCTTGCGTTTCCTCTCTTGAAAACTTGGCACTCTACTTTCCTGTCGAGAATGCTGTGTCAAGCTGATAACGCGCAAGCCGTTCGCGACTGGGAAGTACCGGGCTCTAAGCGTTAAAGAAAGAAAATGCGGGCAAGACAGATGACGATTACACTCTACACCTCTAGAAAAATTTACACCCTTTGAGGCGTATCTTGTCCCACAACAAAAATCGTCATCTGTCTTGCCCGCGTTTCCTTTCTTTAACGCTATGAGCCCGGTACTTTCCAGTCACGAACGGCGTACGCGTCATCAGTGTGACGCAGCATTCTCGACAGGAAAGTAGCGAGCGCCGAGTTTTCAAGAAAGGAAACGCAAGCAAGGCAGATGACGATTATCGTTGTGGGACAAATATACATCCCGAAGGGTGCAACCGATTTAAGAGTGTAAGAAGGGTTTACACCCTTTGGAGTGTATATTTGACACACAACAATAATCACCATCTGCCTTGCTTGCGTTTGCTTCCTTGAAAACGCCGCACCCGCTACTTTCCTCTCGCTCGGGAATGCTATGTCATGCTGATAACGCGCATGCCGTTCGTTACTGGGAAGTACCGGGCTTGCAGCGTTAAAGAAAGGAAATGCGGACAAGACCGATGATGTTTATTGTTGTGTGGCAAGATACAACCCAAAAGGTGTAATTTGGTTTTAGAGTGTATACGTGCGATGAGAAAAGGTGTAGTTGAAAACCATTTATTAATTCGGACCGTGACGCTGGGGCGCAGAGAAATATCTTGCACGAGAATTTGACAGCGATAGCTAGGAAGTTGTATTTAATGCCGTTCTCGTGTGGTCTTTCGCAATTGTAATCATTTTTACTTGGCACAAAAAGCCGACAAACTAGAATACTTCACTTGTCCGCAACAACGATTCGATTTTACCCCTTAAACGGAAGTGTGGTAGCCATGGGAAAACTAAGCACCATTTAGACACCCATAAGGGTGTTAAATTGTTCAGTGTGCAATTATAAAGAACAGGCTTTTATGCGCTAAGATAGTTCGATTCCCTCCAACTTACCAATATAACACTTCATTTGGGCCTAGTTGGTACATACTTCTGAACTAAACGTAACTGCGCAAACATCTAAGACGAGCCACAAAAAGAAAGACAGGACACACACTGGCGCTAACAACTTTTTTTCCTTTCGTCGTCGATGCATATATATACCTAGGCCACATAATGGCGCAGGCGCAGAGAATACGTTACTGACATCTGCCAACTTATCGTATACGTAAACGTAGGAAATCAAATTCTGATTGGTGCAGGGACAACGATGTGTCACTAATGCAATTATTTCCTTGTCTTTTTATGTGATAGGCCTCTAAGGCAAGCCGCGCATGTTCATTCTTGCTTTTTCCAAGAATTATCGTCCGATCAAGTCGCGCCTCGCAATTGCTGCAAGAGTTTATATGCGCAACCAGGTGCGCTCCTTTATCTACATTTTTGTTTACTTTTGCGCATGTTCCCTGAGTCGCTCATTGACGCAACGCCCTGTCTGGCCAACGTATGTCTTACCACATGAGAGTGGAATGCCATAAAACCACGCCGACAGCGCCGACAGCGTGGTTTATATAAACAATAAACCATAAACCACGCCGACAGCAGGTTGCGCATATAAACTCTTGCAGCAATTGCGAGGCGCGACTTGATCGGACGATAATTCTTGGAAAAAGCAAGAATGAACATAAGCGGCTTGCCTTAGAGGCCTATCACATAAAAAGACAAGGAAATAATTGCATTAGTGACACATCGTTGTCCCTGCACCAATCAGAATTTGATTTCCTACGTTTACGTATACGATAAGTTGGCAGATGTCAGTAGTGTATTCTCTGCGCCTGCGCGATTATGTGGCCTAGGTATATATATGCATCGACGACGACGAAAGGAAACAAGAAGTTGTTAGTCAGCGCCAGTGTGTGTCCTGTCTTTCTTTTTGTGGCTCGTCTTAGATGTTTGCGCTGTTACGTTTAGTTCAGAAGTATTTACCAATATAAACATTGCGCCGTAGAGCTTGTAACTTATAAGTTAATTAACGTAATTACTTCAATTTGTGAATTGATTGCTGTTTCTCGTTTTCTTTTTGGCGGATGGTGGCCACCTGCGCAGATAAATAACCTGTAGTGAAGTAATCCTGGTAAGTGTTGTAGATTTTTTTAAACAGAACGAGTCTGACGCAGTAAAAACAGTATATTAGTTGAATTGCAAAAACACTATGCTTAGCACTGCTTCCCACGCCGGGGCCATGCGCAGTCAATAACTGCTCTTTTGCAGGGTGAGACACATTTTGTTTTTGAAGCGAAGTGCTGTTTGTATACACGTAATGATTGCATGACATTAAATCTGGGACCTGTGCACCCCGATGCGTTAACTTACACATTAGATTACACGTTGTATTGAATGCGGGCTTGCGGATGTTAAACATGTAACCGATTACAATTTCAGTTATCTCATTTAAATTGTAATTTATTACAGTGACCAGTCACTGCCTCAAGAAAGTAAGTGAGTAATTGCTAAAATAGGGGGATTACTTTTACGTTGCTTTTCCTCCTAACTGTTATTAAAATTGCACATACACAGTAAATTAAAAGATCTGGCCTGCCTCTTTGAGTTCATCCTCTGAATCCGATCGCCACGCAGCTTATCTTATATAACAATTGCCTTTCAACATTTCCCTTTCGCTGCCCTCGTTCTCTTGTGAAGATATCGGGCAGCGACACTGAATCCTCGCTCGATGTGCGCGCTGGAGGAAAAGGCGGTGTCACAAGGAACGAACACTTTGCACACAACGTGCTCGCGGCTGGGTCTCCTATGAAGCGCAGCGTTCCACTGTTGCTGATGTATAACGCTCTCCCGGCAGGTCCGGTGAACAACAACAACAACAACGACGACGAAAAAAAGTCTGTAGGTGATTTCAAAGCGCATCAACGCCGTAGAGGCTCTCGCTACCTGTAGCCACGACAGCGCAGGTTCAAAACGTCGGCCGACGTTTAGTGGGGCGTTGAGAAAAAAGAACATACTGAGTGCCCTGGTTTGCCTGTTTGAGCATGCACACCTGCAAGGCTGCTGCGTGGTACGACTACGGGCCTGCCACGAGGCAGCAGCCTCCTCTTAACCGACGCAGCTGCATCGCCTGTTACAGCTTCCCTCGTCAATAAAGTAACTGGTTACAAGTAATGGATTGCTGAAAATTGCTTTTGAATTACACTGAACATTACTGAGGGCAAATACAAAAAAAGCAGTCGTTCGATTACGAAACTACCCCGAAATTTATTGAATTACAGGTAATTGGTAATTCGTTACGTACTAGTGTGACTGAATAAAAGCAAGGACAATAGAACGCATGGCAGTTAGTTATACATAATTTAACTGATCACTTAAAGGAAGCTCCGCTTCACATGGATTTTAGTATACGGGTTGGGTAGGCGTAATTTTTTTTCTCTTTTGCTCAGTTCTAATACAGTCAGCATCGGGGGAACCTCAGCTGTGTCTGTGGTGTTTGCTGTATAGCTTCCGGCATATTTGACAAACGTATCTATATATATTTACTTGGAAATCACTATCGCACGCAGTGAAGGGTGCTCTTTCGAGACCAATGACGACTGTTAAGAATGGCCAGCTGCCGTGCAGGATTGCCAGCCACTTACGACACTGACGGAAACCTCCCGGTGCTGTTAAGAATGGTCAGCTGCCGTGCAGGATTGCCAGCCACTTACGACACTGACGGCCAACATACCGGGAGCTTCGCCGCCTCCTTCTAGCCACAGCGTGACTAAATCGACTTTGTGACGGAATGAGCTCGGCGGGCCAACTATTGTTCCCCAACTCCCCAACGCGCTACCAGGAACGGCTCCGAGTGCTACGGGGCCCCTCTGACGTCGGCTCCAGACCTTCGCACCTGTGTGTTTGCGTGTGTGTGTGTAAACCGTGCCGCGGAGAGGCGGCTAGTTAGCGATGACTAAACGAACGTTCGCATCTCCTTGTATCGCCGGAGGACCGAGTGTTTAAAAACTGCTGTTGCGCGGATGCTCGACACACTTCTCTTGAGCAGTCATGTTGGACTGACACTTCTCTCAAGCAGTCATGTTAGACTGATGTACTTTCTCAAACAGTCATGTTAGACTGATATAAATATTGTAAATAAACCCATATTCCTCGTTCTCGATGAGAAGCAGTTCTTCCCTTCATCAACGTCCTCAGCGTGAATAAGTTGGACGACGGCATGGGCCAGCTACCTTCTAATTCATGCCCGACTCCAATCTTGACAACGGATCACGAGCGACGGGATTGAGCCCCCAATCCTGACACGACCTGCGTTATGCTCTTCTGACCACTCTAAAGGCTAAGCCCTCCCGCACACTATTTAAAACACTTATGGCTGTTTAAAGGGCGTTTGGACTGTCTCATGGTATAACACTCTCCCCCTTTAAGTAGTGTGATCGTATCCATATCACTAATGGGGACCAGTGGAGCGTTCCTTTGAGACATTTTTCGTCGCAAGTATGAGAGTTCCGACATATGACACAATAACTGCATGAACTTTTTTGAAAACTGCATGAGTTGTCGAACTCTCGTGTCAGGTATTTCTATGCGCACCAAGTGGTCAGTATTATTACACAGTTTTCAACTGCGGCTTCTCTCATTGCAGGCGTAGTTCGAGCTCGCTGTCCAGTGCAATGTCCATATTCTATTGCCTTAAGAGTAAAGGTGTTAGCCGTGGAGAAAACCGGCGCCCTTAAGGGTGTAAAGTCTTTATAGTGGAGCACCTGATACGTGTCAAGGTGCAATTAGTCTTAAGGTTACGTCATACTATACTGTAGGTTTTGCTTTGTAGCGGCGGTCGTGATGGCGGTGATTTTTTTAAGGGCAGCCAGGCAGGCTTCCCTGCTGGGTCAACCGCACCCTAACCGGGTCTTACAGCTCACCTATTACGAGGCTGAGTGCGTAGCCGATCGGAGCGTGACACCATACGATGCCGTAATTGAACACGGCTTCGGCGGTCCCGTTGAGGTAGCCTCCTCCGACCCATGTTGCTGCGTTAAGAAGGGGGAAAAGTGGGCTGAATCTATCGACGGTGACTGCCAATATCAGCGAATAGTGGAACGTTTCGGGAAGGTTATTCGCTTCATTAAGGCAAAGAAGCGCTCTTAGGCCTATATGTGTTGCAGTGAAGATATAGATGTAGTGTTTGTTGTTAAATTGCGCAATTCTGGTTGAGTATATTGCCGTCAGCAAGCGTATATATAGGGGGCTATCGATATGAGCCGATTTCTCATACGTGCGTTGTCTGCAGAGGCGAGAGCGCCGGCACTGAAGGTGGCTGCCCTCCTCCACTCTCGCTGCTGGAACCCTCTCCCGCAGCCGCCAAAGGGGAAGAGCGCGGGAAGGAGAGGATGAGTGGTGTCCTTCCAGAGTGTTCCACCGCAGCATTTTCTCCTCTTTTAAGCGTTTAACGTGTTGCATTAACGTGCACCCAAATAAGCCACACTAGATATTTTTATTTCTTTTATTTTTCATTCCGCCATCATTGAAATGCAGCGTCGCAGTCAGAATCTAACGCGGGTATTTTATGTCTGCATTTGCAGTGACAGCAAAAGTTCGGGGAATGCCAAACCGGCTATTTAAGGCGTAAACCAAATTAAATTCAATTGAGTACTGGGTGTTTGCGTTCCAAAACCACGATCTGATTATGAAGCACGCTCTAGTGAGGAACTCCGGATGAATTTTGACCACCTAGGGTTGTTTAAAATATGTGCACCCAGTGCACGGTTCACGGGCGTTTTTGCATTTCACCCCGCATCAAAATGCGGCCGAGCACCCCGCCATAGCGGCTAAGCCAGCATGGTGGGTAAAGTGTGAGCCATAGGAGACGAATTTACGATTTGAGGCATTGTCTCTTTTCAGTGTACAAATTTAACAGAGGACAATACATTGTTATTACCGTCGGAAACAACAACAACAACACCAACTCAGCCGATCTAAAGCTGTACACGCCAGGCGTATGTTCGTTTGTTTTCTAGCGCTCGTTGACACTTGTTGCTCTTCCTTTATAATGTAGCATGTGGAACGAATTTTGCAAGATGGGGACAGCCGGCTTTCATGTGCCCTACCTTTACGTTTTTCTACATAAAAAAACGACACACACACACACACGCACGCGCGCACGCACACAGACACGCGCACATACACAGCGTCAGCCTTTGTGACGCACTTTGTGAATAGTCGCGTCATTTCGTATCCATTTCTTCCCCGCGCATGCTTTATCAATGTAAACTGAACAGTTCGCTGAGGTTGTGCACTTATCAAGAGAGAGAAGGAAACACAGAGAGACAATTTAATGGAATCTGATCACGTCAGCCTTGCTACATGCGGTGCTTGCTACTTCAGATGAGGTGTTCGTATTGACACGATGAAAATAAGCATAAAAACAAAGTGAAGAAAGAAAAAAAGCAACCCCATAAGCTGAGATGACTAATAAAATTCGAAGAATGTCTAGAAGACTTGACTGGCGCAAGTTTCGAAGCAAGGCTCTCGCGATTCGGATTAGACGGTTCGTTCTTCGGGCACATCTGCTTACATAGGTCATCGCTTTTGCGCAGAACCTGCACGCATTCTGCACCCTTTAAATTTCAACTTACCTTATCCAGTGCAAATAAACTATAAGCTATACCAAATCCGCCACTTCTGTCCCTGAGCCCAAAATCACTAATCGTTACTTTGAACTTATTGAGCATAGTGGCTTTTTCATATATTGTAACCTTTAGTTACAATATATGAAAGAGGAAGGACCACGCTTTGGCTGGACGACGCATCCTGAACCACTGTGCGAAGCTATGAATGAATGCTGCGCTAAAGGCGTCTCTAGTGACGGGATGTATTGGACGCCAGGTATGGCTTGGACGTTGTCAGGGTAGAACACTGTGTGGCAATGTGTAGGCCTTTAACGTTCATCCTTCCTGTCTGCCCTTACAAAAAATTATTGAGACGGCATTGAAATACCGTTGGTCAATGTTGAGTTTTTTACTGAGGAATTATTGAGTTTGTTGGAGCATTGTTGGGTTGAGTGTTGTGGGCTCGAATATTGGCCAGTGAAATTTAATTGAAACACCATTGGGTATCAATGTTGAATAATTGTTAAGTTACCATTGAAAGTCCATTGTGCTTAGACGGCCCGTTGTGTTCGTTTTGTTGAATGGTTGTTGGGTTGCCATTGATTCTGCATTGAACTGACGTTGTGATAGTTGAGTTATTGCCACAGCACGGAAAAGTACATTGTGGCCCAGTTGAGATGGCATTGAGATTTCAAAAGTCACCATTGAAATATGATTGACGTTTCGTTGGGCTAGTGGATATTTATTCATATATTGAAATTACTTTGCTATTCACACTTGCATGCCCCGGTGCCTGCTCATAACTTTCCCAAACACAAACAAAAGCAAAGGAGAGACTGATGAATTTGAAGTACCTTTATTTACACTAAAGATGCGTGCACATGAAACATTATTAGAGTACATAAAGCACCATTACATCGAACCTATAGACATGGGCTGCTATCTAAAGCACTTTTAGCAGTGTAAATACATCTGAAAAAACCTATACATATGAATTCAATCAAAACGACCTTTGTGGTCTTCACTTTCGACTTAGGTTTATGACTAGAAGGCAAAGCGACTCAAAAGGCAGGGCTTAAGCATACTCTTGTAACAACCAACTTTGAACACATGAACACTTAAAGCTGCTTGCATGTGAATACACAAACTATATCTGAATATGTTACATTAAAATGTTTCGCACAGTAACACATCACAGGAAGAGCTACGGCTGACTGTGAGAAGGCAAAATAACAGACTTGAAACAAATGACTTCACGTAAATATATACAAGCTTTAGCACACGTCTTTCACCACCATTAAAATTTAGTAAAGTACCAAAGTACTTCGATATGTATATATTTTCATGTTGCCCAATTATTTTATAGAATGACATCACTCAAATTAGCTATTAATTTACGAGACATCATTTAGAAAGTCGTCGGGCATGGTGAACACCTGAATCATGTTTCTGACGAGCCAGGTTTGCTTTCTTCAGAAATAAACTTGTAAAACATTTGTGTAATGAATGCAGCTTATCTCCCTGGCACAAGTCAAGAACAAACAGTACACCATTTGATTATGTTAATTTGGGGTACAGAAGAGTTTGTTGGAGGCATTTCCTCAATTTAGTGAGCTCATCTCCATTTAATTTTTCTTGACTTGCACAAAGCTAATTAGAGCACTTTTTGGGGCCTTTTTCACTATACCCAGCAACTAAGTGGTACCTCAGCCAATAAACAGATAAGGCAAGGCTAATACCTTGAACGATAAGAGAAAAAATAATTATTTAGCACAGCAAATTCGTAGTAACACACGGCTAACACGGCCAAATAAATGGTCACCTGCAGTGCATAACCAAGTTATTTGATGCCCTTAGTGGAAAAAAGTTGCAGTTCTCCAAACAGTATTTCTCGTTGGGTAGTTCTCGTTTTTCACGCACGATTATTCTATATAACATGACCTTTTCGAATTCTTTTGTCGCACGTGGCTGTTTGTGCCACGCATGCACGGCTTTTTACCTTTGTGAAGTTGACCAGTGTCTTTAATAGCTCTGTCTTCAAAAAAAAATTTTTAGTTGAGCTTGCGCTCGTGTGTGCTCCTAGCTATTTCCTCGTCCGTCGTCCGCCTCTGTTCGCGCTGCTGTTTACAGTACGCACGTATCACTTGGTTAGGCTGGTAAACATTCTCACAAACAAAACTAAATGCCCCCCCCCCTCAAAAGGTATCCCATCTTTTACTACTAAACGCCAGAGCAAATCGAAAGTAAGCCTTCACAGCGTCCATGCGGCAGCTAGTACACCACAGAGCAGCACAAAAATTAGTTGAAAATCCCACTTGATGGAGAGTTGCAACAGAGATGCGAGCTTGCTAGTGAATCAGCCACACATCAACGGGTGTCTCTTGCACGACGCCAAGGTGCACTTGATGTAGAACAATTTAGCACCTGGGAATTTGCTGCATGCGTAACCTGTGAGAAGCGAATACGGACGGAAAATGAGATTACGCGGATTAAGAATCTGCCACACACTGCACATAATTACGCACGAAATAGAAGTACACACTATACTGGCAAGTAAAAATTTGCGACTCTTTAAGAATGCCGTCAAGAAAAGGAAGAAATGGGTTGCTACGGTAAATATTAGCTAAGACACGCACACCCACATTTCACAGCGGGGAAAAATATTCGTGGCTCTCTCGCAGAACCAAGGACCACGCAACAGTGCATAGCCGATACCAAGCAGATATCGAATCTTTGGGTAGAAGTCCAGCAGCAGGAATGACCTAAACAAACACCGAGAGCGATGCGCGCGTGAGCGTGCCTGTACGAGTGAGAACGAACATGCACCGCTTCTTTGAAGCTAGCCGCTCCGGCGTGGCTCCGATCATCCCACGCGATTTGTGTGCAGAACGTCACGTACACGCCTTTGCGCGTTTTACGCGGTAGCGTCTGTACAGCGAGCTAGCTTCATGCACGCGTCATTTTTCGCCGCGCAAACGGTGCTCGAGTGCGACGCTTAGCTCGAGGCGACAACGCGCCGATTGGCGCTCCTTTCGCTTCTGGAGAACGCGTCCAAGGCATCGAGGAGTGTGGACGCACTCGCATCACGCTCCGCAATTTCCATGTTTTTCGTGTGGTCCAGTTCTTCGAACCTACGAAAAGTGCACCTCATCGTTTCCGGGAAGTCAAGCGGCAGCCAGGGAGGCCAGAATTTTGGCCCTTGGACCGTTTATCACGGAAATACGACCAAGGGATTGCTACCTCCAAAAGTGAGCCAGCGTAAGCCTACCGACGAGTAGCGAGCGGCGGCAGCCGCGACGCCGGCTGCGACTCCGCCACCGCCGCGACGCCGACGCAGATGGCGTCTCAAACTCCTGCGCGTTGTGCGAAAAGCGGTTCAGCGGGAAGAGCCTCGACCAGCCATGATTCCAACACCGAAGAGCACATGGATTGCACGGACATCCGATCGCACCAGGCGATGACCACAGACGCAGGGATAAGCCCATCACCGTCCACCATCAACAGCGGTGAGAATACGACCGACAAACGCATTCAAGATGCCCAAGAGGGATGGACCACAGTTGTGTCCGTCAGGGAAAGAAAAATGCAACGGAGAGAACGTGCGCAAGAGCACCGGAAGAACAAAGAACGCAGACAAGCCAAGATTTCGCCCGCGACGCAACGGGAAGAAACTACCACCCTTACCAAAGGACGATTTCAAGGTCATTGTGAGACCGCATCAAGGACTCCCGCTTCGAGCAATTACAACTCCCGTGTTGGCCCGTGCTCTTATAGAGGCTTGCAATGAAAAGATCCAAGGTGAGCAGTTTCTGCTACGCATTAAGCCTGGATCGAACATTGTAATTGTTTCAACCCCAGAAAAGGAAGTCGCAAACACATTGCGCCAGATTACATCACTCAAGATAAAAGGAAAACCCCATGCGGTGAAAGCGTATGTAGCTCTGGGGGACGGAGCAGTTCGGGGGGTAATCCACGGACTCACCCCACATACGCCCTCAGACGTCCTTAAACCGAAAATCAGAGTGCGCACGCTAAATGTGGAAGTCGCTCACGCACGAATGCTGGGGGACACTAAGAGTGCCGTCATTGTATTCTTCGGAAACCTAGTACCAAGATATGAGTACTACGAGGGAGGCGAAATGGCCTGCTATCCGTATCGAAATACAGTGCAAGTCTGCAAAACATGTCAAAGGGTGGGTCACAGAACTGATGTGTGCCCACAACCGGAACTGTGTGTGTGTAGGATTTGTGGAACGGAAGATCCTGCAGACGGACACGAATGTAACCCGAAGTGTGCCTCGTGCGGTGAAGCCCACCTAACGGGGGACCGAAGCTGCAGAAAGCGTCTAAAACAGGTTCGCCGACCAGAACCGTCGTCAGGACGCCAAGAACGGAAGCCATCAAAGGAACGCAGCCTCAAGCGTAAACAAAGGTGGTTCGAGTCGGAGGAAGAAGAGCACGGATATACCACGGAAGGATCTATTCCCTTCGACCAGGAAAATTTCCCGGAAGTACACCGTCAAGAAACCGGGCGGGGACCAGAGAAGTCCAAGATTAAGAACGCAACACCTCAACACCCTCAGTCCAGGAAAACCATTGGCCAACCACAAATGGCGGCACCAAAGGTAAGCTGGGCGCAAGTTGCAGCTCGCACTGCACAACATCATACGAATCACAAATCGGCAGTGGATCAGAAACTTATAGAAGAAAATAGATCACTAAAAGCCAGTCTGGCAGAATTGAAGAAAGAGATGGCTGCCCTTAAGCAAACAATACACGACCTCGCAAACAAAACAAACGAAGCGTCTACAACACATGTTAGTAAACCCACACCAACACCAGAAGAGCCCATAGGCAAGCAGCTGGAAACAATCACACATCAAGTACAGATAATGTTCGCAGAATTGCGTGCTCTTAAGAGACACGTAGACGACTCCCTAAGCTGCATCAAAGTAACCACACGAAAACGCCTTAATGATAGCCCAGGAGCTCCTACTCGTCGCCCTAAAGTGATAGAGACGACGGATAGCGATAGTACCATTCATGGCTGACACGACACACAGAAACACTGAAAACCTTGATGTATGGCAATGGAATTGCCGTACGTTACGTAATAAACATGCTGCCCTTGCACAATATATACAGTCAGCGCCAGTCCTACCCGACATTATATGCCTACAAGAAATTGGGCAAATTACACAAAAACTAAAAGGATACGAGACGTATTCCAATCCTGATTATCCTAGGGTCGCCAGCTTTGCGAGAAAAGACCTGGCCCTCAGCGTCACGTATATGCCACAGCACGACACACAGCATCAAATACTAACGGTGTGGCCATGCAAAAGAAATAAAGCCACGACTGTAATCGTAAATATATACAGTCCTCCTCGAGAGCGAGCACCATGCTTCGATACCCTACTAATTTATGCAATATCAGACATAGAGCGAAAAGACAAGCTGCTAGTGGTTGGTGACTTCAATGCACCACACTCCGCCTGGGGTTACAACAAAGACTCAGTGAAGGGGAAATCACTACTTGATACGACAGATCGATACGGGTTAGAACTCATTACAATACCGGGGTGTTACACACGTTTAGGCAATAGTGTAGCGGCGGATACAACCCCAGATCTAGCTTTCTCGAGCCATCCAGGGGAGACGCGGTGGACAAATTTGGAGGAAAATTTGGGCAGTGACCATAACATTGTCTCGATAGGTATCAATTCCCCCAAAATCCGTCGCTCCCTAGGGAGGGCTTGCATTACAGACTGGACTGTATATCGAGATAAACAAGAGCAGCTCATTTTCACAGAAGATATTGAAACCTGGGTGGAGCAAATACGCGAAACACACGAAAGAGCAACGAGGGAGATTGCTACAACATCGGATATAACAGCGGTAGACAGCCGCCTCATACATTTATGGGAAGCACGCAGAAGCCTGACGAGACGATGGAAAAGACAAAGATTAAATAGAAAGCTCAAAATACGTATAGCTCAACTAACACAGGAGGCTAATGCTTATGCACAAACACTAGAAAGCAATAATTGGCACCAATTCTGTGAATCTCTACAAGGAACCTTACACACAAAAAATACATGGGCCATTTTGAGAAACATGATAGATCCTGCAAGTACAAAAACAGCGACGAACCGAGATCTGCGATTACTTGAATGCGAATTTCGAGACGCTGATACCCATCTCCTAGACACACTAGAAGACATGTATATAGGAGCAAATTCCACGCAAAACCATGATACTCCCACATATTTAGGTGGGAACAATGAGGAGCTAGATGCCTCTATATCGGTGGCAGAGGTTTTTGCGGCAGCGCAAACTTTCAAGAAAAATACGGCGCCTGGACCGGACAAAATAACAAACGCCATGATTCGCAATCTCAGCGTCAATGCTTTAACAGGGCTAACAGATCTTTTTAACAAACATGTATGGACTGAAGGAGGTCAAATCCCACAGGCATGGAAGCATGCAGAGATAATTCTAATACCGAAACCAGGGAAACCGAGGGACATAAAAAAACCTCCGACCCATATCCCTTACCTCATGTCTGGGTAAGCTTTTTGAAAAGGTTATACAGATGAGACTCACTAGGTACATAGTAAACAGCAACCTTTTCCCGGAAACTATGTTCGGCTTTAGACAGCATATGTCGGTACAGGACGTGTTTCTCCTACTGAAAGAAGAAGTATTAGACACAGAGAGAGGAAATGCAGACAGATTCATAGTGGCATTAGATATAAAGAAAGCTTTCGATACCATCTCGCACGAAAGCATTTTAACGGAACTATCGAACATGCACTGCGGACAGCGCACTTATGAATACATAAAATCCTTTCTAGACAACCGCACAGCCACAATAGGGCTAGGATCCACCCGCTCAGATGTTCTACAGACCCCCAAAAGAGGAACGCCGCAAGGTTCAATTCTTTCACCGCTACTCTTCAATATAGGGATGAAAGGACTAGCGGTAAAACTACAAGGGATCCCAAACTTAGGACATGCGATTTACGCGGACGACGTAACCCTCTGGACCGCAAAGGGATCTTTAGGGGAACGTCAGGAAACCCTCCAGAAGGCAATTAGCATTGTTGAGGATCATGTAACAAAAGCTGGCATGAATTGCGCCCCGGAGAAGTCCGAACTAATCCGAGTAAGAGCACCTTATACACGAAAGGACGATAGACTTCCGATAAAGCTTGCTCTGGGAGGTAAAACAATACAGGAGGTATCTAAAGCTCGGATACTCGGACTATGGATACAGGAAAATGGAGCAGTAGGGCACACGATCGCAAATCTCCGGAAAACGGTTAACAGCGTGTCTAGGATGATAAACAGAGTAGCAAGAAACAGAAAAGGCTTCAAGGAGGAAGAGACAATAAGGCTCGTACAGGCATTTATCATAAGCCGTGTAACCTTTGGCCTTCCTTTCCAAAAAGTATCAAACTCAGAGGAAACTAAAATAAACGCCCTCATACGCACAAAGGCGGCGCTTGGTCTACCGATTAGCACTAGCACGACCCTTTTTAATGCAATGGGTATTAGCAACACATTTGAAGAACTCGTGGCTGCAACACTGATTGCACAACGAGAAAGGCTCAATTCCACGGAGCAAGGTCGAACACTTCTCCGTCGATTAGGGTATCCACTCAGACCGGCACATTGTAACGACCAAACAGAACTCCTCCCACCGAACATACGAGCTCAGATCTCTGTGTCCCCAATCCCTAAAAACATGAGCGAGAAATACCACAGACAACGGCGCCTTGCACGGGCCAGGACACTCGAACGCAGGTTCGGTAGAAATCCGGAGGTTTATTACACGGACGCGTGCAAACAGGATAGCAAAACTTTTACTGTGGTAGCCACAAACGCACAAACAACTATTTCCGCAACAGTCAGAACAGTCGGTGGCCACAGCAGAGGCTACTGCGGTGGCTCTGGCTATACGTGACGCTGAAAATAGAGCACGTTCTGCGTTAATACTAACCGACTCGCAATCGGCATGTCGCCTTTTCATGGCAGGCACCCTGCCCAAACTCACCATCAAAATCCAAGGAAGAAATCTCACGGAACACCACGCTATTACGTGGTGTCCGGCGCACGCCGGAGTGAGGGGTAACGAGAGGGCGGACCGCCTCGCTCGAGAATATAGCATCCGAGCGACGGAACGCACTCTCGTAGAATCTCCGATCACAGCAAAAGATATCTTGGAGGCACAGAGACGAGCAAGGCAACGGTATAGCTTTCCAGACACATCCTTGGACTCAGCGCAAATGCGGGACTGGCGCCGACTACAAACCCGTACATACCCACACCTACTCCTACTACACCACATACACCCCACCCGGTATCCCAACACTTGCCCTTGGTGCGGAGGGCGGCCATCTCTTGACCATATCACATGGTCGTGCCAGAGTCGGCCACAAGAAATCCAATCACCCCTTATGGGGCAAAACTCCAACAGTAGGCAGTGGGAGGTGTGGCTAGCCAGCACGGTGCGGGAGGACCAATTGGCCCTTCTCGACCAAGCCCGGCGTTCCGCGATCGCCAGTGGGGCCCTGGACTGAGGGACCCACCCACTGGACCTGAACGTGATTTTTTTTTTTGAATAAAAGTTTATACTACTACTTTCGCTTCTGGAAGCAACGCACATTCGGATCAGTCCAAATCAAAGAGGCAGCAGAGAACGGTGGCATGTTTCGGTTATCGCCTATTAAAGTCGTACAGTACGCCTTCAACGGTGTTGGGAATCGCACCGCTGGCACGAGTTGTTGCAAACTCAGCGCTGACACCCGTTGTTGCAATCGGGTCGCAAGCCCCAAGGGTAGCGTTGGCCTGGCGGCCTGGGGCACTGGAAGCATCCGAAGGTCTCGGCAAAGCATGAGTCGACTGGTAACAAAACAACTGGTTTATTCTAACATCGCAAAAGAGCGGGCGGTCAGGTCGACCGAAGTGAGAGACGGGAGAGCACGTAACTCGACAGAAGAAATCGGAGCCTCTCTCTTGGCGTCCGGGGGCAGCTGCTCTTATAGTCTCGGAGTTGAGGGCGAGAAGGAACGTCTCGGGATGAGACCACGTGACTCTGGGCCCGGACAGACTGAGAGACATGTTGAGACGAGTGTAGTGACGCATCGCCAACCCGGCGACGGACAGACCTCCTCGCTTCTCACTTGGGGAGCTCCTCTCCCCGGCTGCCGCGCTTTGACAAGCGTGGGCACACACACACACACGCACACACGAAGACACGTGGCACTGAAACACGCCTGGACGCGCTTGGCGGGGAGACTGCGGGAGCTCCGAACGGGCCAAAATGTCCGCCGCTTTTAACGAAGCTCCGGCGTCCGTTGCATCCGCGCCGGCTATACCGCGCGTTGTAGGCGAAACGTAACAGACCGCCCCGCCGGGGGAAGGAGATCCCGATGGTCAGGGGACTGCATCCGCTGTCCGGAGGGATGTCGCTCGATGATGCACATAACCGAAGTCGGGCGTCCGTCGGCGTTTCTTGAGCGCAGCGCACAGAGAAGGCCTCGTTCTCTCGTTCAGGTTCACACAGGACACTGCAAAGTGACTTCGGGAGAGTTGACATTTTTGTTCTCGTTCCCGGCAAGCGTTAGAACTACGCCGAAACTCAACCGCTCAGTCAGCAAGCACGGCACAACCCTCACTAAGCCCTGCCAGGCTCTTTCCCCTTTTTTACTACTGCCTAGTTCCTTACAGTAGTTTAGCAGCACTCAGAACACGTCCACAAATTGGAAAATTGCACGAGAAAGCACATCATCACTTTGAAACACTACACAAAAGCAATATGTTAAAAATCCTGCCTCAGGAAGAAAAACATCAGTAACAAACAATTTTGAGGCTGATTCCCACGTTAGGGGCTTCGACTTAAGCCATCGGCGTTACCGTTGAGACTCCCCTTTTTGTAACGCACCTCAAAGGAATACTGTTGCAAAGCGAGGCTCCAGCGTAGGAGGCGGCCATTTGTGGAAGAGATAGTCTGCAGCCACTGGAGAGGGCAGTGATCCGTCTCGAAGCATGCGAAGCGGAGAACGCAGCGAGCGACCGTACACTAGCTCAGCTGGCGAAAACCCCGTAGCCGCATGCGGCGCGGTCTTTAATGCCAACGTCACCCCAGGCAGACACAGCTCCCAGTCAGTTTGTTGTTCAAACCACAATGCTCTCAACACGCGCTTCATGACGGAGTGGAGCTTCTCAACGGAATTCGACTGTGGGTGGTACACTGAGCTGTCTAACAGCTTTACCCCACACCTTTCGAGAAAGGCTGTCGTCAAAGCGCTCGTAAACACCGTGCCCTGATCTGATTGGATTTCCGCAGGAAAACCAACTCGCGCAAATATGGACAGTAGTGCATTGACTATCTCAACTGAGCTTAGTTCTTTAAGCGGCACTGCTTCAGGGAACTTTGTCGCTGGGCAGATCACAGTCAAAATGTGTCTGTACCCCGTGGCTGTTACCGGCAGAGGTCCCACTGTATCAATAACGAGCCGTCTGAAAGGCTCCGTAATGATAGGTACCAACTTCAACGGCGCCCTCGATTTGTCCCCTGGTTTGCCCACCCGCTGACAGGTGTCGCATGTCTTCACAAAGTGGTCTGCGTCCCGAAAACACCCTGGCCAATAGTACTCTTGCAAGAGACGGTCCTTAGTTTTCTTAACTCCTAGGTGTCCGGACCACGAACCCCCATGCGACAAGCGCAACAGATCCTGACGATAGCATTGAGGCACGATCAGCTGATCGAACTCCACTCCCCTGCGGTCTAGATACTTCCGGTACAGGACCCCACCTCTTTCCACAAAGCGAGCATTTTTCTTGGCGATACCTTCCTTGACAGTGCAGCGGATGTTTTCTAGGCTGCCATCCTTCTTTTGCTCGGCTATCAAAGCCGACCGGCTGACTTTTAGCAACCTATTAAGTCCATCTGACGTAGGCGCGATGAGCAAATCTGCAGATAGCTCTTCTAACTTTCCCGCATCGGGAATTTCCTCTCCAGTATCTGGTGCCTTCAACGCTACAGGCTCAATTTTATTCAGTTCGGGCGTGCTCTGAATATCAGCTTGCTGAGCCTCTGACCCTTTCTCATCGTTCGACAACGTCGGCCCCGCAACTACCGCCTTTGCAGCGAGCTCCCGAACCTTCGATCTGGTTAAGGCCTGAACGCTAGCCTCACCAAACAAAAGCCCCTTCTCGCGCAGGAGGTGATCGGACCTGTTCGAAAATAGGTACGGGTACTGGGGGGGCAGCATAGATGACACTGCGGCCTCCGTCTCAAGCGCTCCGAAAGGTCCTTCAATAAGCACTTTTGCTACGGGCAGACACACGCTATGAGCTTCCACGGCTTGCTTGATCCATGCGCACTCGCCCGTGAACATATCGGCTTCTACGTAGGAGGGGTGAACTACATCCATCGTAGCTGCGGAATCGCGAAGCACTCGGCACACTTTCCCGTTCACGAGGAGGTCTCGCATGTAAGGCTCGAGAAGCTTCATGTTCTCGTCAGTGCTGCATAAGGACAAAAACACGACTTTTGTTTTTGTTTCTGGACACTGCGCCGAAAAGTGACCCGGCTTCTGGCACGTATAACAAACGCGCGCTTGCCTCGTCTCGAATCGCTTTCTGCGTTCGGCTTCGGCTGCCGCCGTCTCCTTACGTTCGGTCGGACTGCTTTCACTTGCATCCGAACTACGTGTTTCCCCCTTTGCTCTCATGGGCGTGAACTTCGGCCTCTCAAACTTGGAGCCAAATTCACCCTTTTGACCGTCCTTAGCTCCGCGAGCCCGACGCGTCACAAACTCCTCGGCTAGCTCGGCGGCTCTAGCCACCGTACTAACGTCTGGCCTATCCAAGACCCAGTACCGCACGTTCTCAGGTAACCGACTATAAAACTGTTCTAGCCCGAAACACTGCAGAACTTTCTCGTGGTCACCAAACGCTTTCTCTTCTTTGAGCCACTCCTGCATGTTTGACATAAGCCTGTACGCAAACTCTGTATATGACTCACTTCTGCCTTTCTCGTTTTCCCGAAACTTCCGACGGAAAGCCTCCGCTGACAGCCTGTACTTTTTTAGCAGACTCGATTTCACTTTGTCGAAATCCTCTGCCTCCTCTCTATTCAAGCGAGCGACTACGTCGGCCGCCTCGCCGGGTAACAAAGTGAGCAAGCGCTGTGGCCACGTTTCCCGAGAGAACCCCTGCTTCTCGCACGTTCGCTCAAAGTTAACCAGGAACAAACCAATGTCCTCTCCAAGCTTAAACGGCCGCATCAGGTCAGTCATTTTGAACGATACTCGTTCTCCTGCACCGTGTGCCTGACTTCCATTACGAGCGCGTTCCATTTCTACCTCGAGACGCTTCATTTCCAAAGCGTGTTGACGGTCGCGCTCTTCTTTTTCTTTCTGTTCTTTAAGTTCGCGCTCCTGTTTCTCTTTTTGCTCTTGAAGTTCGCGCTCCTGTCTTTTTGCCGTCTCCCTCTCCTCAATGGTCTCAAGGCATTCCGACAGCTCGTCATCCTCAGCCTCTAACTCAAGAATAGCCCTTAGCAGTTCTGGTTTTCTGAGTTTGTCTGAGACATCCAGACCCAACTCTCTTGCAAGCTCCAGCAATTTCGGTTTGCGCAACGACTTCAAATCCATGGCTGCTATGAATGCTGCTTTCTCTACTGCCTTCTATTGTCTTGCCGCAAACTAACCCGGCAGCAACGACAACCACAATTACCAGCTCTGTTTCTGACACTAACAAAAGCCTGGCAAAACTCAGAAGAAGAAAGTCCCGCACTCACCAAACCTCGCAGCCAAGAATACAGCGCAGTCGTTCCGCTGCAGGCAACCAGTCATCACACAGGGCTCGTTGCACTGCTCCCGGATGGTCGTTGTGCTGCTCAGCATACAGTCAACCGCATCTCTTCGCTGCTGGCCTCCGTTGTCGCGATCTCACCGCTGGCAACCAGCTGTTGGAATCGCACCGCTGGCACGAGTTGTTGGAACCTCAGCGCTGACACCCGTTGTTGCAATCGGGTCGCAAGCCCCAAGGGTAGCGTTGGCCTGGCGGCCTGGGGCACTGGAAGCATCCGAAGGTCTCGGTAAAGCATGAGTCGACTGGTAACAGAACAACTGGTTTATTCTAACGTCGCAAAAGAGCGGGCGGTCAGGTCGACCGAAGTGAGAGACGGGAGAGCACGTAACTCGACAGAAGAAATCGGAGCCTCTCTCTCGGCGTCCGGGGGCAGCTGCTCTTATAGTCTCGGAGTTGAGGGCGAGAAGGAACGTCTCGGGATGAGACCACGTGACTCTGGGCCCGGACAGACTGAGAGACATGTTGAGACGAGTGTAGTGACGCATCGCCAACCCGGCGACGGACAGACCTCCTCGCTTCTCACTTGGGGAGCTCCTCTCCCCGGCTGCCGCGCTTTGACAAGCGTGGGCACACACACACACACGCACACACGAAGACACGTGGCACTGAAACACGCCTGGACGCGCTTGGCGGGGAGACTGCGGGAGCTCCGAACGGGCCAAAATGTCCGCCGCTTTTAACGAAGCTCCGGCGTCCGTTGCATCCGCGCCGGCTATACCGCGCGTTGTAGGCGAAACGTAACAACGGCAACCCGCCGCGCTAGATAAAGATGCTTACTGCGGTAGTTTTGGCGGTGATAGGCGATAAGGCGAGCCCGTCGGCGGCTGTGTTCTTTGCCGACGTCGTCACCACACCTGTTCATTTGAGCTGTGTATCCGTGTGCAGTCATCGCGCGGAAGCTGTGACTAATCGGTTGGCCGTAAATCCCAAAGACGCGAAATATATGTTGCGGTGCGCCGCATCGTTAGCCGCAAGCTAAATCAAGGCGCGCAACCGCTACGGCACAAAAGGTGATCACACTAACTGTATAGTATACGATGAGCCACTATGGATTAAAAAAATAATTCTGATGTCCTACGTGCCAAACCAATGATCTGATTATGAGGCAGGCCGTAGTTGGGGACTCCGTATTAATTTTGACTACCTGGAAATTTTTACGTGCTGTTACGACTTTGCACCGGTGCCACCACTATTAGACTATGAGGTGGTCCCGTAGCGCTCGTCACCCGTTTCGTGACAGAGCGTTGGTAGCGAAGACTCCGAGTCAGGCGTCGGTGAGAATAACAAAAGGAACTTTATACACTATATACAGGTCATTATACAGGACATGAAGGGATCGGCACTGGGGCCGAGAGCTCACAGCAAACGCGACTGTTCCCGCACGGCGACGTCCGGCGAAAACGCGTGACACATCTCGCTCCAGTCGAGAGCGGCACTGGCTCCCGGTGGGTCGGCGGATCCGGTTTTTCAGGCGGCCGCGTCGCGGCTTTGTAATCCCCGAGAAACCATTGTCGCTCAAACGGCCCAATACAAAGCCAGCACTCGACGGTCGTCCGAGAGGTCCAACCAGCGACCGCGCTGGCCACCCCGTTCAAAGTTGGCGGGCGCGGTGACCTCTCGGGAAAGGAGGTGCGGCGCCGGGCTGTCTGGCACTTGGTGGCACGTTTGGACACGTTGCTAGCCGATACTTCTCCGCAGGACACCGCTGCCTGACGGCTCAGCATCTTGATTTGTCAAGGGAGAATTAGGGCGCTGTGCCTTTCGGCGCAGCCCCTGGTTTGTCCAAAGGGCGCTCGCAGGATAAATTCTGCATCTTGTAGATTCGGAATCCGGGCTGGTGGTAATGGCACAACAGCATCTCCGCCCTCAGATAAGGCGCCGGGAAGACGAGCTGCCTCCACGTGGCTCGGATGCCAGGCGCGCACGTTCGTCAGGCTCGTCCAAGTTCACGTCCAGTGTCGGGACGCCAGGTAACTTCACGTGCCCAGGTCCGACTCGCCAGTACAGGAGCTCTGCTCACCGCGTTGTCGCCAAGGCACCTCGACCAGCTCCGCTCGGGTCGTTCCTAAGCCCTTGCTTCTCGCCACTGGTCCCGGTTGGTCGTTCTGTAGCTTGCAAAACCGGCCGGCAAAAGGCAACACCCAACACGAACAAGTGCCCTCTGTCTCCCGTCAAACACCAGACAGGGCCATACTCCAAATCAACCTAACTAAATTGATATCCCCGTTTTTGCTCTCGCTGCAACAAGAGGCAGGTGTACGATCTGGTACACAAGGCTCAAACAACCAGTTTTCAAATTAACAACACACCAAAATATCAGGAACAATTAATAATCAGCAATAATAATGACAAATAGAATGGTCCCCTTGAAATCACTTGGACCGAAAACACACTGCTGAGGAAGCAAGTGAGGTCATTCATTTTTCCCGGTGATATTTTCGCGGAATCAGAAGCTGCTTATATTTGCGACCCTGCTTATCCGTGTAGCGGCGGTGCAATAAGCCAGATTCCTCGTAAAATGAAACCCTCTTTTTTTAAACTCCCCGTTTGACGCTCTTCCTCAGATCGGCTAGTGAACGTCTTCCTGTTGCTCGTGAATCAGAGTTTCCCTTTCAACTGCAGCTTGCTCCTGCCAGCTGGCGGAAACCGGAGCGAGTGTGGAGCCCGCGTCGCCTAACTGCGGCGTCGCGTCCATATCGCGGCTAGCACTGCACGTGTCACTCCCACTCACTTCCAGGACCCGCTCGCTTAGGCCAGCCTCCGAGCTCTGCCTCTCCCGTGACTGCTCACCACTCAAGTTACCTTGATCGGTCCGTGTGCCGCACCGCTGTTCGCTCACCGACGCAAAGTCAAGTTCCCTCGACAGCGGGCGCGCTTTGGATCGCGTGAGGGCCATGTACGCCACGTCGGCAAAGAATGATTTGCCCTGATCCTTCAGCAGCTTCTCCGAGCTATTTGAGAAGAGGTAGGAAAAGTGCTCCGGGAGGGCGGCAGACACAGCGGCTTCGGTGTTAAGTTTCCCAAACTCTCCTTCAATGATAACCGTTGCGATCGGTAAACAGACACTCTCCTCCTCGGCCACTTGCCGTATCCTAGCTCACTGTCCCGTAAAATCACTCGAGGAGATGAAAGACGGGTGGACAACGTCCATAGTTGCTGCAGAGTCCCGAAGTGCACGGCACTTCTTACCGTTTACCTTAATTTCCTGCACATATGGCTCCAATAGTCGTATGTTTTTGTGAGTTTCCTGTATCGTTGCAAAAGCAATTTTCCCTGGGCAGCTCGCAGCGATGTGCCCTTGCTTTTTGCTATTGTAGCAGGTTAACGGTTTCCGTTTTTCAAAAGAACGCGTCGTATCGTTTCGCTGTTTTGTTGCAAAAGCAATTTTCTCTGGGCATTTCGCAGCGATGTGTCCTTGCTTTTTGCAATTGTAACAAGTTAATGGCTTCCGTTTTTCGGGCTTCCCGGAAAACCCATCTCTCCTATCTGCTTTTTCTACGCGCACTGCCTTGCTGTGCAAGCTGCGGCGGGTGTAATACTCTTCCGCTAACTCTGCTGCCTTGTTTAGCTTAACCTCCTTTAGCCTATCTTGCAGCCAGAGCCGGACATCCTCATCAATGCAACGGTAGAACTGCTCCAACGCGATGCATTCGACGATTTTGTCGCGGTAATCGTAAACCTCTTCGCCCTTCAGCCATTCCACCAGGTCGGCTTTTAGACGAAACGCGAAGTCAACATTCGACTCCTTGCCCTTTTTTGCATACCGGAACCTCTGCCGGAAAGCTTCGGGCGACAATTTGTACTTCCGCAGTAGCGCTTCCTTCACATCACTGTAGCTCTCAAACGCCTCTTTCGATAAGAAAGTTATTACGTCCGATGCCTCCCCAGGAAGCAAGGGTAACAGATTCTGTGCCCAGAGGGATCGCTCAATGCTATTCCGTTCGCACACGTGCTCAAATTTCACGAGGTATTTGGCCATATCCTCTCCGACGACAAAGGGTGGAAGTTGATCGCGTATTCTTGGACCGTTAGAAGTTATACTAGGCGCCGGCGAGCTATTTCGGGTCTCCAACTCTTTCATTTTAAGCTCGTGCTCGCGACGTTCCCTCTCTCTCCTTTCCTCCTTTTCCTCCTCGCGACGTTCCTTTCCTGCCTGCCACTCCCGACATTCCTTGATATCCGCCCAGGCCTCTTCGGCTTCCTCAGCCGTTACGTCCCCAGTCCTCATGACCTCAAGGATCGCATTCTTTCTTTTGGTTGAGCTCAACTCAATGCCCAACTCCTCACAAATTTGGAGAAGTTCCTTGACCTTGTACTTCTCCATCGTACACACTGTCCCCCTGCTGTTTACCCTTTTTGAATATACCTGCCGTACGCTACTATAATGCTACTAGTAGGACATATGCAAGTATTTCACACACTGCCCTGTTTACCCCCTCAGCATCCCCTGGTTTTCAAAACACTCTCACTAGGCTTGAAACACACAAGGTTAACACAATGCAACACCAAATCCTTTCCTAAGCTACTGTAACCTGTGTCAGAGAAAGTCTGGTGTTTGAGGTAAACTTCAGGCACTCACCGCGCCGAGGTAGACGATGCCGGTCAATCCCGTAGCTGCCATCCACTGTTACGACTTTGCACCGGTGCCACCACTAATACGACTTTGAGGTGGTCCCGTAGCGCTCGTCACCCGTTTCGTGACAGAGCGTTGGTAGCGAAGACTCCGAGTCAGGCGTCGGTGAGAATAACAAAAGGGACTTTATACACTATATACAGGTCCTTATACAGGACATGAAGGGATCGGCACTGGGGCCGAGAGCTCACAGCAAACGCGACTGTTCCCGCACGGCGACGTCCGGCGAAAACGCGTGACACACCTCGCTCCAGTCGAGAGCGGCACTGGCTCCCGGTAGGTCGGCGGATCCGGTTTTTCAGGCGGCCGCGTCGCGGCTTTATAATCCTCGAGAAACCATTGTCACTCAAACGGCCCAATACAAAGCCAGCACTCGACGGTCGTCCGAGAGGTCCAACCAGCGACCGCGCTGGCCACCCCGTTCAAAGTTGGCGGGCGCGGTGACCTCTCGGGAAAGGAGGTGCGGCGCCGGGCTGTCTGGCACTTGGTGGCACGTTTGGACACGTTGCTAGCCGATACTTCTCCGCAGGACACCGCTGCCTGACGGCTCAGCATCTTCACTTGTCAAGGGAGAATTAGGGCGCTGTGCCTTTCGGCGCAGCCCCGGGTTTGTCCAAAGGGCGCTCACAGGATAAATTCTGCATCTTGTAGATTCGGAATCCGGGCTGGTGGTAATGGCACAACAGTGCATACAATGCACAATGCACAAGCGTTTTTGCATTCCGCTCCTTTGGAATGCGGCCGCTCCAGGGATCGTATCCACGACCTCGAGCCCCAAATTGCCACGGCGGCCGCCATAGTTACGAAATGCGTAAGCGTGAAGTGCAACACTGCCTTCCGGTACGAGTGCGGTACAAGCGTAGCACAGCTGCACACCTGCTGCATAATTATTTGTCGCGGTTCTCCTAAGCTCGTAGTGCCTGCCTAAATACCTTGAAAGGCAGCGCGCCTCTCACGTGTCGGAACGCGATAACAAGCGCTTAGTCGGCCCACGTGAGCCCCCATGAAAGATGACGTGGCCACTGTACAAAATTATCACTGCGCAGATAAGCCGATCCTTATGTCCCAATTGTGTTCTCTCATACAAATTAAGGAAACGTTATTAGACAGGAAGAAATGAAGCAGTGCAATTTTACTCACGTGGGGCGTCGCTGCCTCTTCGCCTACCATTGTTTCAATCGAAGTGTCGGCGGCCGGCAAGCGTTAGTATGGCGCGCTTTTGCTCCGGGCCTTGCGGTTTGCTTGAAGAAAGTGAACGGTGTGTTTAACATCTTACGCTTGTCAATGTCAAAATAGAAAAGAAAGGCTATGTGCTCAAGAAAACGAGATTACTTACCTATCTGCTAAAGTTCCGCTGCGACGGTTTCGGGGTGCCTTCTCTCCAACAGGCATCATGACCTCCGCCGCGCAACTTATCAAAACAGCCAGGCTCATACATCAGTTGAAGACTAGTAGCTGGATGAGCCAACGACTTCAACAGATAAACGTCCCACTTATCGTCGTTAAAGCATTTCACTAAAATGTGCGTCACGATGGTCCGAAAAGAAAAAAAAGTAATTTTATCAAAAAGCGCGAGGCGTGAAGAAACGCTCAACTGCAACAAGTAACTGAGTCCGAAAGCCGTCGGTTCACAGCTTCACTATCGTATTGCGTTATTAAAACCTTTCAAACACAACATAACAGCACTCAAAAACCGCTAATAATTAGCAATAGTTTATCATCCACTAACCTTCATAAATTTTTAGGAACAACCTAATTTGTAGCGTAAACAATAAATACTACGACCAAAAAATGCGACTACGAAACTAGCGGTAACCATGTGTACTGTTGCAAAAGTGTGTGCAAAACGAAGCTACAACGGTTGCAACCACGTGCGCGCGCGCGCACGCACGCACACACACACACACACACACACACACACACACACACCCACACACACACACACACACACACACACACACACACACACACACAACACACACACACACACACACACACACACACACACCCGAACGCTACCTTGGCGTTTGTTGCGCCACCTGGAAATGAGAATTACTACTAATTTCGGTATTGTTACAAAAGTAACGCTTCTAAAATAGTTTATAGCGCCTTTGCAGATGACGAGGTGACAAGTAAGGTATGATAAGAGTCCGTTACCTGTATTTCTTTCATTCCCCTTTGGTGTTCTTCTATTTAACTGAACGTACGAGACCTGCAGGTTTGGGGAGGGACGAGAGGACGACAGTTCGGCGAGGCTCAAATAAATCGCGTGCTTCTTGCAAGGCGAGAGTCGGGAGCAGCCGCAGATACTGCGATTAGGTGTGATACTGTTGCGGCTGTTGCTGAATCCGAACCTCTTTGAAGTCAATGGTTATAGCGGCTGCGCGCTGCGATCTCAAAGCGCGTTCGTTCTTTCATCTCTTGAAATTTCCTTGAAATAAATATGGTCTCGCAAACCATATTTATTTCAAGGAAATTTTCCACGTCTCAATAATTTCTCTCGTCGTATTCGAGTGCTGATTGCCGTGTTATAGCTTGTTAACGAAGCTTTCCCTCAAGTCTAAATATTTTAAGGCAGTTTTCCTAGTCTCTAAAGCCGCTCGAGTTCGCTCTTCTCCTCGGGCAGCCATTTTTCCAAGAAAGTATGCCTTCCAACCGACTATCGCGGACAACATGAGTCCCTTTCCACGTAAGTGTGAGGCTCGGAGCAGGAGCTGTGGCGCTTGAAAATAGCCTGGTGCCTGACGAACCAACCGACTGAGCTATCTTTCCGGGCAACATCGAAGGGTCACGCGTTCAAATCACCTGTTAGGCTCCTTTCCCCCCCCCCCTTTTCCTTTCTTTTTTCTTTCTTTTTAATGTCTTTTCCTTTATTTTATCACTTTACGGGAACCCTCCTAAAATAAAAAAAAGAAAGATATATATCTTCAATTATGTATGGCCTCACATGTGCAGGTCATAAATACCAGGTTCTCTAGCCGAGTGCCATCCGTGCGGTATAACCGAGCTCAGATTGGTCCACCTTGACTGATCAAATAGGGCACCACTCTATATTAAATGAGGCGTACAACTCCTGCGGGACCCGCCGTGGTTACTCAGTGGCTATGGTGTTAGACTGCTGAGCACGAGGTCACGGGATCGGATCCCGGCCATGGCGGCCGCATTTCGATGCGAAATGCGAAAACACCCGTGTACTTAGATTTAGGTGCACGTTAAAGAACCCCAGGTGGTCGAAATTTCCGGAGTCCTCCACTACAGCGTGCCTCATAATCAGAAAGTGGTTTTGTCACGTAAAATCCCACAATTTAATTTTTAAATTTAACTCCTGCGGGGACGGTAGAGTATCCGCCTCCCGTGTAAGAGGACCGTGATTCAAATCCCGGTGCCGCACAATTCTCCACCGGAAAATACAAAAAAAAAAACGTGTTGAGAAAATTGCACAAACAGGCCTGGAGTGCGGTCTGATCCCGGTGACCAGAACCGGTAACGCACTTTCTCACCAGAGCAGGATTGGCCACCCTGGAGCAGTACTTGGCCACAACCTCCTATATGAACACAACAATCAAACCCCGGCCCTCAGTCCCCAGCAGCTGCGAAGCAACTGACCACGGCGGCGGTCAGACCTGCGACGCTGCAGAGGGTGCTAAGAATCCCTGGCTCCGGACAGGCCGCCATTGGAATATGAACCTGGCAACGTTTAACGCTAGAACGTTATCTAGTGAGGCGAGTCTAGCAGTGCTATTGGAGGAATTAGAGAGCAGTAAATGGGATATAATAGGGCCCAGTGAAGTTAGGAGGCCAAAAGAAGCATATACAGTGCTAAAAAGCGGGCACGTCCTGTGCTACCGGGGCTTAGCAGAGAGACGAGAACTAGGAGTCGGATTCCTGATTAATAAGAACATAGCTGGTAACATACAGGAATTCTATAGCATTAACGAGAGGGTGGCATGTCTTGTTGTGGAACTTAATAAGAGGTACAAAATGAAGGTTGTACAGGTCTACGCCCCTACATCTAGTCATGATGACCAGGAAGTCGAAAGCTTCTATGAAGACGTGGAAACGGCGATGGGTAAAGTCAAAACAGAATACAGTATACTGATGGGCGATTACAATGCCAGGGTAGGCAAGAAGCAGGCCGGAGACAAGTCAGTGGGGGAATATGGCATAGGTTTTAGGAATAGCAGAGGAGAGTTATTAGTAGAGTTTGCAGAACAGAATAATATGCGGATAATGAATACCTTTTTCCGCAAGCGGGTTAGCCGAAAGTGGACGTGGAGGAGCCCGAATGGTGAGACTAGAAATGAAATCGACTTTATACTCTGCGCGAACCCTGGCATCATACAAGATGTAGACGTGCTCGGCAAGTTGCGCTGCAGTGACCATAGGATGGTAAGAACTCGAATCAGCCTTGACTTGAGGAGGGAACGGAAGAAACTGGTACCTAAGAAACCAATCAATAAGTTAGCGGTAAGAGGGAAACTAGAGGAATTCCGGATCAAGCTACAGAACAGGTATTCGGCTTTAACCCAGGAAGAGGACCATAGTGTTGAAGTAATGGACGACAATCTTATGGGCATCATTAAGGAGTGCGCAATGGAAGTCGGTGGTAACGCCGTTAAACAGGAAACCAGTAAGCTATCGCAGGAGACGAAAGATCTGATCAAGAAACGCCAATGTATGAAAGCCTCCAACCCTACAGCTAGAATAGAACTGGCAGAACTTTCTAAGTTAATCAACAAGCGTAAGACAGCGGACATAAGGAACTATAATATGGATAGAATTGAACAGGCTCTCAGGAACGGAGGAAGCCTAAAAGCAGTAAAGAAGAAACTAGGAATAGGCAAGAATCAGATGTGTGCGTTAAGAGACAAAGCCGGCAATATCGTTACTAATATGGATGAGATAGTTCAAGTGGCTGAAGAGTTTTATAGAGATTTATACAGTACCAGTAACACCCACAACGATAAGGTGAGAGAGAATAGTCTAGAGGAACTTGAAATCCCACAAGTAACACCGGAAGAGGTAAAGAACGCCTTGGGAGCTATTGTTGGAATCTCAGCGCTGACACCCGTTGTTGCAAATGGGTCGCAAGCCCCAAGGGTAGCGTTGGCCTGGCGGCCTGGGGCACAACTGGAAGCATCCGAAGGTCCTGGCAAAGCATGAGTCGACTGCTAACAGAACTTGTTTATTCTAGCATCGCAAAAGAGCGGGCGGTCAGGTCGACCGAAGTGGAGAGACGGGAGAGCACGTTACTCGACAGAAGAAATCGGAGCCTCTCTCGGCGTCCGGGAGCAGCTGCTTTTATACTCTTGGAGTCGAGGGGGAGAAGGAACGCCTCGTCAGAGGCGCACGTGATGCGGGGCACGGACAGGCTGAGAGACAGGTTGAGACGAGTGTAGTGGCGCATCCGCCGGGCCGGCGCCGGTCAGACCTCCTCGCTTCACACTTGGGGAGCTCCTCTCCCCGGCTGCCGCGCTTTGACAAGCGTGGGCACCAACATGCACACACACACACACGCACACACGAATACACGTGGCATTGAAACATGCCTGGACGCGCTTGGCAGGAGGCGTTACGGCAGCGTTGAACGGGCCAAAATGTCCGCCGCTTTGAATGAAGCCCCGGCGTCCGTTGCATCCGCGCCGGCTATACCGCGCGTCGTAGGCGAAACGTAACAGACCGCCCCGCCGGGAGAAGGAGATCCCGATGGTCAGGGGACTGCATCCGCTGTCCGGAGGGATGTCGCTCGATGATGCTCATAACCGAAGTCGGGCGTCCTTCGGCGTTTCTTGAGCGCAGCGCACAGAGAAGGCCTCGTTCTCACGTTCAGGTTCACACAGGACACTGCAAAGTGACTTCGGAAGAGTTGCCATTTTTCTCTCGTTCCCAGCAAGCGTTAGAACTACGCCGAAACTCGACCGCTGAGTCAGCAAGCACGACACAACCCTCACTAAGCCCTGCCAGGCTCTTTCCCCTTTTATACTACTGCCTAGTTCCTTACAGTAGTCTAGCAGCACTCAGAACGCGTCCACAAATTGGAAAATTGCACTAGAAATCACGTCATCACTTTGAAACACTAAACAAAAGCAATATGTTAAAAATCCTGCCTCAGGAAGAAAAACATCAGTAACAAACAACTCTGAGGCTGATTCCTACGTTAGGGGCTTCGACTTAAGCCATCGGCGTTACCGTTGAGACTCCCCTTTTTGTAACGCACCTCAAAGGAATATTGTTGCAAAGCGAGGCTCCAGCGCAGGAGGCGGCCATTTTTGGGAGACATGGTCTGCAGCCATTGGAGAGGGCAGTGATCCGTCTCAATGATAAACCTCGAGCCGGCTAGGTAGCATGACAATTTCTGAACGGCCCACACGAGACACGCACACTCTTTCTCGGTGGCGCTGTACGCCTGCTCACGACTGGTCAGCTTACGACTAGCATACAGGACGGGGTGTTCCACTTCTCCATTTTCCCGTTGGCACAGTACAACGCCCATGCCTCGCTCACTAGTATCGCACTGAACAACGAACCCTTTTGTGTAGTCTGGCGTTCGTAGCACAGGCTGGCTTGTTAGGGCGCTCTTTAGGGCGCTAAAAGCTATTTCCTTTGTCTCGTCCCATACGACTGTTTGGGGCTCTGTTTTTCTTAGAGCATCCGTCAGGGGAGCCGCGATATCAGAGTACCTGGGGATGTACCTCTGATAGTAGCCGGCGACACCTAAGAACGACCGAATATCGGTCTTCGTGCGCGGTTGCGGGAAGTCTCGCACAGCGGCCACCTTTATTTCAGAGGGGCGGCGACGACCCCGTCCAATCACGTGACCGAGGTAGACAACCTCGGCCTGTGCTAACTGGCACTTGGGAGCCTTGACTGTCAAGCCCGCATCGCGCAGGCGGGTTAGCACTGCCCGCAAGTGGGCCATATGCTCAGGCCAGGATGCGGAGAATATCGCTACGTCGTCTAGATACGGTAAAGCGAATTCTTGCTGTCCCCGCAACACTTTATCCATGAGGCTTGAAAAGCAGTATGGCGCGTTTTTTAAACCAAAACTCAAAACTTTAGGACGGAACGTTCCCATTGGTGAAATGAACGCCGCATACCTACTAGCCTCTTTTGTAAGTGTCCGGTACCTCAACTAAAATCAAAGGGGAGGTATAATCACTCTCACCCGCTTCAATAACTACGAGCTGTAGCATTTTCTTCATCTCAGCCTCCATAATATCGCTCTGGCGGGGTGACACCCGGTACGCCTTGGATCGTACTGGCTCTGGGGAGGTAAGTTCTATGTCATGAGTAAGGACAGAAGTCCTACCATGCCTCTCAGAGAACAGACCTTGAAACTCTTGTAAGAGCTGGTGTAGTTCGGTTTTCTGCTCAGGCGACAGCGATGCTTTACTGATTAAGTCACTAATGACTTGATCGGTGTCTTTCCTGTTCGTCACTGAGCTTAGTCCCGGAATCTCGACCGGAAGCACTTCGGGAACGTTTACCATCATGCACACCACTGCTTCCCGTTGTTTATAGGGTTTGAGCAGGTTACAGTGGTAAACTTGCTGTGCTTTCCGCGTTCCTGGCAGGCTCACCACGTAGTTAACGTCCGACAGTTTTTGAACAATCCGTGCTGGGCCCTCCCACTGCACGTCGAGTTTGTTCTTTAGCGACGTGCGCAATATCATGACCTCATCGCCCACCTCAAAACGACGGGCCCTGGCTGTCCGATCATAAAAAACCTTGGCCCTCTGCTGGGCCTTTGCCATTGCTTCACCTGACAACTCCTGTGCCCTTCTTAAGCGTTCGAGGAGCCTAAGCACGTACTCCACCACGACTGGGTCGTCGCCCCTGCCTTCCCACGATTCTCGAAGCATGCGAAGCGGAGACCGCAGCGAGCGACCGTACACCAGCTCAGCTGGCGAAAACCCCGTAGCCGCATGCGGCGCGGTCCTTAATGCAAACATCACCCCAGGCAGACACAGCTCCCAGTCAGTTTGTTGTTCGAAACACAATGCTCTCAACACGCGCTTCATGACGGAGTGGAGCTTCTCAACGGAATTCGACTGTGGGTGGCACACTGAGCTGTGTAACAGCTTTACCCCGCACCTTTCGAGAAAGGCTGTCGTCAAAGCGCTAGTAAACACTGTGCCCTGATCTGACTGGATTTCCGCAGGAAAACCAACTCGCGCAAACATGGACAGTAGTGCATTGACTATCTCAACTGAGCTGAGTTCTTTAAGCGGCACTGCTTCAGGGAACTTTGTCGCTGGGCAGATCACAGTCAAAATGTGTCTGTACTCCGTGGTTGTTACCGGCAGAGGTCCCACTGTATCAATAACGAGCCGTCTAAAAGGCTCCGAAATGATAGGTACCAACTTCAACGGCGCCCTCGATTTGTCCCCTGGTTTGCCCACCCGCTGACAGGTGTCACATGTCTTCACAAAGTGGTCTGCGTCCCGAAAACACCCTGGCCAATAGTACTCCTGCAAGAGACGGTCCTTAGTTTTCTTAACTCCTAGGTGTCCGGACCACGAACCCCCATGCGACAAGCGCAACAGATCCTGACGGTAGCACTGAGGCACGATCAGCTGATCGAACTCCACTCCTCTGCGGTCTAGATACCTCCGGTACAGGACCCCACCTTTTTCCACAAAGCGAGCATTTTTCTTGGCGATACCTTCCTTGACAATGCAGCGTATGTTTTCTAGGCTGCCATCCTTCTTTTGCTCGGCTATTAAAGCCGACCGGCTGACTTTTAGCAACCTATTGAGTCCATCTGACGTAGGCGCGATGAGCAAATCTGCAGATAGCTCTTCTAACTTTCTCGTGTCGGGCATGTCCTCTCCAGTTTCTGGTGCCTTCAACACTACAGGCTCAATTTTATTCAGTTCGGACGTGCTCTGAATATCAGCTTGCTGCGCCTCCGACCCTTTCTCATTGTACGACGTCGGCCCCGCAACTATCGCCTTTGCAGCTAGCTCCCGAACCTTCGATCTGGTTAAGGCCTGAACGCTAGCCTCACCAAACAAAAGCCCCTTTTCGCGCAGGAGGTGATCGGACCTGTTCAAAAATAGGTACGGGTACTGGGGGGGGGGGGGGCAGCATAGATGACACTGCGGCCTCCGTCTCAAGCGCTCCGAAAGGTCCTTCAATAAGCACTTTTGCTACGGGCAGACACACGCTATGAGCTTCCACGTCTTGCTTGATCCATGCGCACTCGCCCGTGAACATATCGGGTTCTACGTAAGAGGGGTGAACTACATCCATCGTAGCTGCGGAATCGCGAAGCACTCGGCACTCTTTCCCGTTCACGAGGAGGTCTCGCATGTAAGGCTCGAGAAGCTTCATGTTCTCGTCAGTGCTGCATAATGACAAAAACACGACTTTTGTTTTTGTTTCCGGACACTGCGCCGAAAAGTGACCCGGCTTCTGGCACGTATAACAAACGCGCGCTTGCCTCGTCTCGAACCGCTTTCTGCGTTCGGCTTCGGTTGCCACCGTCTCCTTACGTTCGGTCGGACTGCTTTCAGTCGCATCCGAACTACGTGTGTCCCCCTTTGCTCTCATGGGCGTGAACTTCGGCCTCTCAAACTTGGAGCCAAATTCACCCTTTTGACCGTCCTTAGCTCCGCGAGCCCGACGCGTCACCAACTCCTCGGCTAGCTCGGCGGCTTTAGCCACCGTACTAACGTCTGGCCTATCCAAGACCCAGTACCGCACGTTATCAGGTAACCGACTATAAAACTGTTCCAGCCCGAAACACTGCAGAACTTTCTCGTGGTCACCAAATGCTTTCTCTTCTTTGAGCCACTCCTGCATGTTTGACATTAGCCTGTAGGCAAACTCTGTATATGACTCACTTCTGCCTTTCTCATTTTCCCGAAACTTCCGACGGAACGCCTCCGCTGACAGCCTGTACTTTTTTAGCAGACTCGATTTCACTTTGTCGAAATCCTCTGCCTCCTCTCTCTTCAAGCGAGCGACTACGTCGGCCGCCTCGCCGGGTAACAAAGTGAGCAAGCGCTGTGGCCACGTTTCTCGAGAGAACCCCTGCTTCTCGCACGTTCGCTCAAAGTTAACCAGGAACAAACCAATGTCCTCTCCAAGCTTAAACGGCTGCATCAGGTCAGTCATTTTGAACGATACTCGTTCTCCTGCACCGTGTGCCTCACTTCCATTACGAGCGCGTTCCATCTCTACCTCGAGAAGCTTCATTTCCAAAGCGTGTTGACGGTCGCGCTCTTCTTTTTCTTTCTCTTTTTGTTCTTTTCGTTCGCGCTCATCTTTCTCTTTCTGTTCTTTAAGTTCGCGCTCCTGTCTTTTTGCCGTCTCCCTCTCCTCAATGGTCTCAAGGCATTCCGACAGCTCGTCATCCTCAGCTTCTAACTCAAGAATAGCCCTTAGCAGTTCTGGTTTTCTGAGTTTGTCTGAGACATCCAGACCCAACTCTCTTGCAAGCTCCAGCAATTTCGGTTTGCGCAACGACTTCCAATCCATGGCTGCTCTGAATGCTGCTTTCTCTACTGCCTACTATTGTCTTGCCGCACACTAACCCGGCAGCAACGACAACCACAATTACCAGCTCTGTTTCTGACACTAACAAAAGCCTGGCAAAACTCAGAAGAAGAAAGTCCCGCACTCACCAAACCTAGCAGCCAAGAATTCAGCGCAGTCGTTCCGCTGCAGGCAACCAGTCATCACACAGGGCTCGTTGCACTGCTCCCGGATGGTCGTTGTGCTGCTCAGCATACAGTCAACCGCATATCTTCGCTGCTGGCCTCCGTTGTCGCGATCTCACCGCTACCAGCCAGTTGTTGCAATCTCAGCGCTGACACCGGTTGTTGCATATGGGTCGCAAGCCCCAAGGGTAGCGTTGGCCTGGCGGCCTGGGGCACAACTGGAAGCATCCGAAGGTCCTGGCAAAGCATGAGTCGACTGCTAACAGAACAACTTGTTTATTCTAGCATCGCAAAAGAGCGGGCGGTCAGGTCGACCGAAGTGGAGAGACGGGAGAGCACGTTACTCGACAGAAGAAATCGGAGCCTCTCCAGGGTTGCCAGGTCCAAAATTTGAAAAGTAGCCAAAAAATCACGGGAAGTAGCCAGAAAAGTAGCCAACTTTGGCCACATACAAAAATGTAGCCAAAAAAGTAGCCACGTTATAGAAAAACGTTGCATTTTCATTTATTATGCAACTCTGAAGACTTTATCACAGCCAACACTTAAAGCTGCTTTTAGTAAATGTAGGAACATAAAAAAATATTATGAAACGTGTATAAATGACTATAGCTAAGAGCGCTTTGGTCAGCATGTATTATGACTAGAATAGTATCACAAATGAGAATCGCAGCTCCAGTTCAGGTGTAAATGCCTGAGTTAATCTTGGCACACATTTCTTGAAGAAGGTCAAAGCTCGAGGCATCCTCGAGCGATCGCTTTCGCGATTATTTACGTGCGATTTTGCGTCTTGGCATCGGACGCGTCGTAGGCCTTTTGTTACGTTCTCCAAAGTGAGATGCCCAGCCGGGCGAAATCTCGCAAATGTTACCGTATTCCCGGATACAGTTGTATATTTTCAAGCTGAGAACACATAAATGGACCGACTACGCCGACAGCGCGCCGGCCAGACCGGCTGCTGGTAGCATGTTTACGTTTATCCCGCGGCCAGCTGTCCAAGTGTTATTTTGCAAACTTCGGGCAGCTTCGGGTTGTCTTAGGATCCCACCTCACGTTGACTTCCCATCAGGACCGGCACTAGCTGGCTGCCGTCTGGCTGCCAGCGGGCTGCTAGAACTCCGAAAATCGAAGAAGCCCAATGTGCGGAAGGCCGGATGCGGAACGTCAATGCGAAGATGGAACACGCTGTGACGTCACCAGTGCGAAATCCTTTGCATGAAATGAAAGCGCCCGAGTCAGATTGACCGTGATGATGGTCCAGCTTGAAAAGGTTTGAAGCGTCGTCGTCGTGCGTTGGCCTAAATATTTGCTAATGTTGCTGCATAATATGAGCTACACAAGGTTCTATCCAATTTTTACAATAGTCAAGCTATTTCAAAAGTAGCCACAAAAGTAGCCAAGTAGCCAAGGCATTTTTTCCCCGCCAACAGTCTCAAAAAGTAGCCAATTTGGCGCAAAGTAGACAAATCTGGCAACCCTGAGCCTCTCTCGGCGTCCGGGAGCAGCTGCTTTTATACTCTCGGAGTCGAGGGGGAGAAGGAACGCCTCGTCAGAGGCGCACGTGATGCGGGGCACGGACAGGCTGAGAGACAGGTTGAGACGAGTGTAGTGACGCATCCGCCGGGCCGGCGCCGGTCAGACCTCCTCGCTTCACACTTGGGGAGCTCCTCTCCCCGGCTGCCTCGCTTTGACAAGCGTGGGCACCAACATGCACACACACACACACGCACACACGAATACACGTGGCATTGAAACATGCCTGGACGCGCTTGGCAGGAGGCGTTACGGCAGCGTTGAACGGGCCAAAATGTCCGCCGCTTTGAATGAAGCCCCGGCGTCCGTTGCATCCGCGCCGGCTATACCGCGCGTCGTAGGCGAAACGTAACACTATGCAAAGGGGGAAGGCAGCTGGGGAGGATCAGGTAACAGCAGATTTGTTGAAGGATGGTGGGAACACTGTCCTAGAAAGGTTGGCCGCCCTATATACACAATGCCTCATGACCTCAAACGTACCGGAATCTTGGAAGAACGCTAACATAATCCTAATCCATAAGAAAGGGGACGCCAAAGGCTTGAAAAATTATAGACCGATCAGCTTACTGTCCGTTGCCTACAAAGTATTTACTAATGTAGTCGCAAATAGAATCAGGAATACCTTAGACTTCTGTCAACCAAAGGACCAGGCAGGATTCCGTAAAGGCTACTCAACAATAGACCATATTCACACTATCAATCAGGTGATAGAGAAATGTGCGGAATATAACCAAGCCTTATAAATAGCCTTCATTGATTACGAAAAAGCATTTGATTCAGTCGAAACCTCAGCAGTCATGAAGACACTACGGAATCAGGGTGTAGTTGAGCCATATGTAAAGATACTGGAAGCTATCTATAGCGGTTCCACAGCCACCGTAATCCTCCACAAAGAAAGCAACAAAATCCCAATAAAGAAAGGCGTCAGACAGGGAGATACGATATCTCCAATGCTATTCACAGCATGTTTACAGGAGGTATTCAGAGACTGGAGTGGGAAGAATTGGGGATAAAAGTTGATGGAGAATACCTTAGCAACTTGCGATTCGCTGATGATATTGCCTTGCTTAGTAACTCAGGAGACCAATTGCAATGCATGCTCACTGACCTGGAGAGGCAAAGCAGAAGGGTGGGTCTGAAAATTAATCTACAGAAAACTAAAGTAATGCTTAACAGTCTCTGAAGAGAACAGCAGTTTACGATAGGTAGCGAGGCACTGGAAGTGGTAAGGGAATACATCTACTTAGGGAAGGTAGTGACCACGGATCCGGATCATGAGACTGAAATAACCAGAAGAATAAGAATGGGCTGGGATGCGTTTGGCAGGCATTCCCAAATCATGAACAGCAGGTTGCCACTATCCCTCAAGAGGAAAGTGTATAACAGCTGTGTGTTACCAGTACTCACCTACGGGGCAGAAACCTGGAGGCTTACGAAAAGGGGTCTGCTGAAATTGAGGACGACGCAACGAGCCATGGAAAGACGAATGATAGGTGTAACGTTAAGGGATAAGAAAAGAGCAGATTGGGTGAGGGAACAAACGCGGGTAAATGACATCTTAGTTGAAATCAAGAAAAAGAAATGGGCATGGGCCGGACATGTAATGAGGAGGGAAGATAACCGATGGTCATTAAGGGTTACGGACTGGATTCCAAGGGAAGGGAAGCGTAGTAGGGGGCGGCAGAAAGTTAGGTGGGCGGATGACATTAAGACGTTTGCCGTTGGATAAAAAACTATATTTGCTTTACGGGCAGAGGGTGCGTCACAGGAAATTCGAAGACCTCACACGTGTATGTTTGTAGCGTGTGCGCGCTTGCATCCTACGGTTTCCACAGCGCGTCTGACGCTCGAAGGTAGCGTCGTTGCATGCCGGCGCCTGTCTTACCGCCGGCCGCGCTGTCGCCGTGTCTACTTTTGGAGAACTCCACATGCGCGTAGTCACCGTGCTTGCAAGTGAATTTCGCCTTCTGCTCCCCGAAACGCGCTCATTTTGGATCGTACCTATGTTAAAACGACGATGGCATTTGTACACCAGCGAAGAAATAAATCGTTATGAATTTGGGCGGTCATGAAGCTAGTCTAACGTTGCAGTTTTTACGTAGCGGAAGCGGCTACGAAAGTGGGGCGGTCCCGGAGATAGGCGCTTCAAAGCGCCAGCTGTAGCGACAGCACGAGGAAGTGGCACGCGGCGCACGCGCCAAGCATTTCACAGCTTACTGGCTTTCCAATGAGAGGAGTATGCGCGCGCTCGGGGCCTATTGGTTGGAGTACCGGGCTCGACGGCCGCTGTTCGATTCCACCCCATCGGTTACAATTTTGTCTTTTAATGAAAGCGAGGCGAAAGAAGAACCTACCTGCGGCGAAGTGACAGGAATGAGATTGGAACGCTTCGCAATAAATTTTTGGAATGTCTTCATATGCGAGTCCTAATTATTGTATACTGGACTCAACTGCTACACAACAGAAAACCAACTACAAAAATCAATACAAATTACCCAATAAATTGTTTATTGAGAACACTCAAGGGTAATGTTGTGCAAGTGTTGAGCGAACTCAATTGCTTTTGAAAATTTGTTGAAGTCCGTTGTTTCAACAATTGCCTAACAATATATGAATGGTTAATCAACAGTCATTTTTGTACGGGTACGCCCCCTATATAACCGATTAGTTCAGCCTAAGGTTGTGTTTTAGCAGAAAAGCCAGAAAACCAGAAAACCAAGGTCAGGGAACTATTCAGTGGCTGTGCAACTAGTTCAACCCACCAAACCCAAGCACAATTACAAATCAATGAAACTTAAAACGAATTATTTACACGAATAAAACAGACACTGTTACGAGGATTCCATCCTCGTCGCCAGTGTCACGATCCACCCGGATTCGTGAACAAGGGAGGTCTCGAGGCACCCTCCGTTAGACGGACGCTCCGCAGCGTGGTGGTGCTGGACGCTGACTGACCGCGAGCAGCCGTGCTCGTCGGTGTTTACTGCAGTGCGGTGACCAATGTTGCCTGCCGAGCTTGGCAGGCCACCGAGCCTAGCGGTGAACAAACATTATGCCTGAGGGGGCGTCATATGCTTGCTACACCCCCTTACCCCCAGTTTGTTTGTTAAATAAAAAAAAAACGTCCAATGTCCTCCACCCTAGCTGGTCGACGGTGCCTGCTAGCCAGGCGAGTAACGGTCCGGTGGCCTCCGCCGTCGAGTACTCCGCCTGGGCACCGGTGTTGATGGGTGGGGTGTGGCAACGCCGGGTACTGCCTGAGCCAGCCTCGCTCCATCCGGAGGGTCCGTAGTGCTCGGCCTCATGAGTGGTGCTTGGTCGACACCGGTCAGACGGGTGCCGCACCACTGGCTACGGTTGCCGCCTCCGAGGTGGGTGGTACTCCGCTGGAAGCGACTGGTGCTGCCGCTAGTCCTCCTGCGGGCTGGAACTCAGAAGTGGCAGTCGAGGGTGCTCGCCAGGTACCGAGGCGAGGCCTGACATGGTCGGCGTGTCTGTGCCACATGGCCCCGTCTGGCATGCGCACGAGCAGCGATGAGGCGCTGGCAGGAGACACCACCTGTCCCGCAGACCAGGGTGGGCCAGGACGGAAGTTCCCGGCGAAAACTGGAGCTCCCGACTATGGCAAAGGCCCGGGACGGCACCCTTGGTCAGCAGCCAGCTTCTGCTTCAGCTGCTTCAAGAGCACTATGGATCGGAGGTCCGGATGCAATACGTCCAAGGGTGTCTTGACCATCCGACCCAGCAGGAGCTCACAGGGAGCACGGCCAGTGACATCATGGGGCGTGGTCCGGTACTGACACGATGACGTCCGGCAACCCCTGGGCGGCGAAGACCTGTCGTAGCGCTGCAATGGTCGCGCCTGCTGATTGAGTGGTGACAGGTAGAACCTCCACACACTTCGAAAAGGCGTCCACAACCACCAGGAAGTAATCGCCCTTGAAGGATCCCCCAAAATTCACATGTATGCGGGACCAGAGTCGCTGTGCGAACGGCCAGGGGGTGCTTTCCACATGACGCGAGGCTCGCTGATGCTCCTGGCAGATTTGGCAGCTCTGCACCACATGCAGGCTGGCTTCCGGGTACTCTGGCAGACGAATGCCCAGTGCATGAATCCAGTTTCGGCCCAGCAGCGTCGGCGACGACCCCTTCGTTAAGTAAAGGGGAAGGGTTGCCTCCCTGTCACCAAAGCGAACGCTGACCTGTGCCTGACCCTGGACGTGGGAGAGTTGCCCGGAGGAGCTGCGCAGCATCACGCCCGAAGCCTTGACGGACACGCCGGGGAAAATACTCTTGAAGAGCTTCCCGGCCATTACTGACACGCTGGCCCCTATGTCCAGCTCCATGGAAATGTGGTGCCTGCAGATTTAGACGGTCAGCATGTACGGCGGCACAGACGACGGTACAATGCCTGTGTTCCACATGTCGAAAATCGGCGGGTTCTCGGCCACGACGTGGAACCTGGCCGCGGAAGAACTTGAGCTTACTGCCGCACGCCTCCGCCGCGTACCCTTGCGACGGCTACCCTGGCCGCGGGCTTCTGTGGTACCTGGGCTTGAATCAGGCTGCTGCAGTTTGCTGTTCGTCCTCCCCCTTCGGCATACGTGTGCGAGGTGCAGAACTTTCCCGCACGTAAAGCATTGCACTTGAGAGAACTGGCACTGTGAGGGGGAGTGGGCACCACCACAGCGACCGCAGGTACTGTGGTGGTGCTGGTGGTACTGCCATTTGTCGCCAACTTGTTGACCGCCGCTTCCGCCGACGGTGAGCCAGTTTCACGGGAAATCTCGCCGGCGTTCTTGGTGGCAGCTTCCGTTGCCAGCGCTGCCTTCACGGCGTCGTCCAGCGAAGGGTCGGGAAGCTCTAGGAGTCGCGTCTGCATAGCGGGGTTGTTGATGCCGCAGACGAAACGGTCCCGGAGCAGCGAGTCCAGCTGGTCCCCGAAAACGCAGGCACTCGCTAACCCGCGCAGCAACGAACTGCCCGAGGGTCTCTCCTTCCCGGCGGATCCGGTTGTTGAAGCGGAAACGCTCCATTAGTGTCGACGGTGCGGGGTTAAAATGCGAGCGCAGTATGGCGAGCAGCCCACCCAGCGTCTTAATGTGCGGCTTGGCTGGCCAGGAAAATGTCCCGCTGTTTGGCCTCGGGTGTGTCGTTTGCCCGGAAGAACACGTGGACTTGCTCCTCGTAAATTTGCCAGGTGGACCCATCTCCCTCGAACGGCTCGAGCCTTCCGTACAGTGGCATGGCGACAGCAACGGGGGGCGGTGTTTCGCCGCTTTCGGTGGCGTGGGACAATCCGTGGTTACTCGTCGCCAGCTTCGTCGCCACTGTCACGAGGATCCCATCCTCGTCGCCACTGTCCCGAGGATCTCATCCTCGTCGCCAGTGTCACGATCCACCCGGGTTCGTGAACAAGGGAGGGCTCGAGGCACCCTCCGTTAGACGGACGCTCTGCAGCGTGGTGGTGCTGAACGATGACTGACCGCGAGCAGCCGTGCTCGTCGGTGTTTATTGCAGTGCGGTCACCAATGTTGCTTGCCGAGCTTGGCAGGCCACCGAGCCTAGCGGTGAACAAACATTATGCCTGAGGGGGCGTCACATGCTTGCTACACACACACATACACAAAACAAGGAAATACATGAATTGATTTATAGGGTTTTACGTGCGAAAACCACGATTTGATTATGAGGCACGCCCTAGTGGAGGATTCCGGATTAATCTTGGCCACCGGGCGATCTTTAAACGTGCCCCCGATGCACGGGACACGGACGTCCTGGCACTTCACCCCCATCGAAATGCGGCCGCTGTGGCCGGAATCTGATCCCGCGACCTCGTGCTTATCAGTCCAACACCATAGAACGCACCGCGGCGAGTAAACAAGGAAATGAAAATTGAATAAAAAGTAATTTGTATGGTAACGGGTTATTTATTTCGCAATTGATTTCTTCTATCAACAAGTATCTTTCTAACTATCCGCAACTGAACACCCTCTCAAGGGTGTGAGAAGCGATACTACGAGCTTTGCGTTAAGTTTACAGCGCTTGAATAATAATTTTTGGGTACCGAATTCAGCGTGTAGTATGGGATAGATTGGGTTTTGTGGGGTGAAGTGCGGTAAAAGTAAAGCACACAATCAATCAATCAATCAATCAATCAATCAATCAATCAATCAATCAATCAATCAATCAATCAATCAATCAATCAATCAATCAATCAATCAATCAATCGAGAGCACGCGGTAACAATCGAAAACTTCCTGCCAAAACGTATTCTGGAAGGCACAACTGCCGAAAGAGCGGAGTTCCTCTATGCGTCCGCGTATGGTGTAGCGACAGTTGCTGCCTTTATGGTCATACCCGCTTCGCAAGCTTGCAGCCCCGTGTCTGCACAGAGTGTTAGGATCGGCCTGCAGGGGTACTGTTCTGCAAAGCTATTTCAGCCCGCTGCACGTGCTTCGATCGACCGGCAGTGGGGGCGCGCTACAGAGAACCAGCGAGGACAGCGCTAACCAACCATGAACTTACTTCAGAGAACTGCGGACTACGGCAGCTCTGGAATTTAGAGGCGCCGGCTGGGGTCGGGCGTGACCACCTGGCTACGGGGACGCAAGACAATGGACACCACGACGGCCACGCTGCGGGGGTCAGCTCGGGGAACCCACGCGCCGTCCACGACGCAAGACAATGGGCACCCGGCCGCGCTGCAGGGGTCAGCTCGGGGAATAAAAGACACCTTTCCTGACACAAGCCCCGAGTGCTACGAAGTCCGTCTGACGTCGGCTCCGGACCGTGAACCTCGCGCAAGGAAGTGTGTGTGTGTGTGTAAACCGTCCCGCAGAGAGGCGACTTGTTTACGATGACTGGACGAATGTTTTCCTCACCTAGGGATCTAGGGAACACGAAGTGCTTATAAGCGGCTGTTGTCGGCTGCTAGATGTGCTCGTCGTCGTCGGCACGGGGCAGTTAAGTTCCTCGTCGTTCCGTAGTTCTTTTCGGAGTACAGCATGTAGTGCGAAGGAGCGCAAGGTGGCATGACGAGACGAGGTTATAAGGAGTCGCGACGCGGTCAATCGAATTCGTGATCAAAGCGTTGCGCCAGGACGCAAATTGGCAGAAGACTGTAACGCCTTGGAGGAGCTGATAGTGAGTCAGCCCTTTTGTTGTTCCTCGGTAGCCGGAGTAGCTTTCGAACCGCGACCACCTCGAGTACGGCTCAAAAGTATGAGTCAGTCGAAAATGTTTGGAACGGGAGGCCAAGAGAACCTCCGTAGAAGTAGAGCATGTTGTTTTGTTTCATTTTTGAGCACTTGGAAATTTTCGCGATTTGAGACTATGATTCCTTTCAATGTGTAAGGTATGAGCTTTGTTTATGTTTTGGTTTGAAAAGCTCCGAGATTCGAAAGATGCGTTTTAAGTGAAACTTTAGTTCCGCGAGGGGTTCATTAATGAGCAGATAGGCTTTCTTCTTTTTGTGAGTATAACCTGAAGTGTCAAGGTTATCGGTGAGAGGCCTAGGGTAACGCGTGTGCGTATTAGTTAACCTTCTTTCTTTGTATAAGTATTCTTGAATTTTGTAAGGTTAAGCGCGTAGATTTTCAGTTAGTGCATCATTTGCACTGAGAAGAGCTCTTAGTTCCATTAGCGCGTGTCCTGTGTGGACGGAAGGAAGCAGGTTTATGACTGGGTCGCTCGTGTGTGTTGAGGGCGGCAGTGTTCTGACTTCTCTAATAAGCGTGCGTGGAACGAGTTATTAGCAGACGCATTTTTTTAAGGGTTCTGCAGAGTACGTAAGTTACGCAAGTTTAGTTGTTCGTTTAAGCTACGTGTCCAGTATGGACTAAAGAAAGACACGTGAGTAAACGTGATGGAACGTTTGCGTGCGACGCAAGCACGTGTTCGGAGTAGGGACCACAAAGCTAGCGCGCTTGTGATTACGTGCTTGTGGAGTTGACCAGACTGTTCACTGGCACCAGTACGTGCAATAAGTACGCCACTGCAGCGGGATAGGGTAAGAACAGACTGTTCGTGAAGCTAGGCTGCTTAAGTTATGTTTGGGTATTGGTGGTTGAGAGCCTTAAGTTTAATTCTGCGTAAACCTTTACTCTTGTGCAGCGCGACGGTCAGGTTTGGTCGAACTCAGAAGGAACGTGAACGCTCGCTTTGGCGGCACAAAATTTGGGGGGCAAAATTTGGGGTTCCCAGTTGAGCGGCTTGGATTGAAATTTTGATAGGGAGCCTGGTGGGTTAGCAGCTGATTCCGGGCGTTCGCACGCTGAGTGGTATTGTGTTGCCGGGATCGACTGTTCTGCGCCGGTTGTTGTGAGATGGTTGAAGGCATACCAAGTGCGCAGGGGTTGAAGGGAGCAAAGCCATCTTCTTGCTCGCCAGCCATTCTCTTCCTGCCCAGCGGTTGCCAGCACTGGCCAGGCGAGATTTTCCGGGCCATGGAGGAGCTGTCAGGATCGGCCTGCAGGGGTACTGCTCTGCAAAGCTATTTCAGCCCGCTGCACGTGCTTCGATCGACCCGCGGTGGGGGCGCCCTACACAGAACCAGCGAGGACAGCGCTAAGCAACCATGAACTTACTTCAGAGAACTGCGGACTACGGCAGCTCTCGAATTTAGAGGCGCCGGCTGGGGTCGGGTGTGACCACCTGGCTACGGGGACGCAATACAATGGACACCACGACGGCCACGCTGCGGGGGTCAGTTCGGGGAACCCACGCGCCGTCCAAGACGCAAGACAATGGGCACCCGGCCGCGCTGCAGGGGTCAGCTCGGGGAATAAAAGACACCTTTCCTGACACAAGCCCCGAGTTCTACGAAGTCCGTCTGACGTCGGCTCCGGACCGTGAACCTCGCGCAAGGAAGTGTGTGTGTGTGTGTGTGTAAACCGTCCCGCAGAGAGGCGACTTGTTTACGATGACTGGACGAATGTTTTCCTCACCTAGGGATCTAGGGAACACGAAGTGCTTATAAGCGGCTGTTGTCGGCTGCTAGATGTGCTCGTCGTCGTGCTCTGTGCTCGTCAATGTACTCGTGAGCTGTGTGCTCGTATGCTGTATGCTTCGTTTTGCGGGCTCCATTTGGGAGTCACGCTAGACTGTGAAAATGTATCACTTGTTTAAAATGTAAATACTGTAAATAAACCCTGTTCACCTAGTTCCTCCCAAGTTCCTCCCTGCGACCTCAACTCCTTCAATTGGTGGCAGCGGCGAGATCGTCCGACAACTCCTACAACTGGTAACAGCGGTGGGATCGTCCGACAACTCTAATATCTGGTGGCAGCGGTGGGATACGAACCCACGCCCCCGAAGAGACTGGTGATATGGTGCTGCTTCAGTGTGTAAGCGTTTGGTTTTGGCTGTAAGATTTACCAGGCTTCAATTTCTCTGTGTTTGTAGATTTGATTCGCTGGGGATCTTTTATTTGTATTTTGATTTGCGTGGGTATCGCAGCAAGTATTGCGTGACAGCAGAGCCAAAGCTTAAAGTAGCGACCATGGTCCTATTGTGTTTGACGAGAGCTGACCTGTTGTGGTTGTGTGAAGAGCTTGAAATAGACATAGAGGAGTACTTGACAGAAGCAGAGATTCGTAAAATGATTCTCGAAAGTAACAATGATTTGAAATTCATAGAACAAATTGGTAACCGAATTCTAAGCAAAAAACGGGAACAGGAAGCAATTAGGCAAGAACAGGAAGAATTTAGGCAAGGTCAGGAAAAATCTAGGCAGGAACTGAAAAGCATTTCGCAGGAGAAAGACCTAACAGAAGTAATGAGGCAGTACGTTGCCTCATTGAACAAAGAGATTGAAGGTTTGGAGCAGGAAATCGAGCGAAGTCAACAGCGGCTTGAGAAATCTGTTGGCTGGACGCAGCGAAAGTGGGAGGAAGTCGATAGCAGATTTCAGTCGAAAGCCGAGAAAAGTAGTAGCACTTGCGAGATTAGCAGCACGGTCATTAAGTAAACTCGAAGTGTTAGCCGCTAACGATGCCTTAGTGGCAGCAGAGGCCGGTAAAGGCCGTAGTGAGAGCGACGAGGTGCTGTGCCAACAGAGCACTGTAGAGACAGCTAGGCCAGCTGTGAATGAATTGGCACAGTTACCACGCGCGTGCGTCGCTTGTAACGTTAGCGAGGTACAGAGTACTGTTGACCCGACAGACGCGAGCACCCGTGTCGAGCCAGATCTGCGTGCCGAAGTGAAGTGCGAGCTGGACGATGCAGTTGAAGGTAATTCTCAGGATTGCGAGCTGCGTAGCTCAAGAGAAGGCAATTGTGTTTTTCAGGGATCGGTGCAGCTCTCCGCCAGTCTAGATAGCCAAGAGAGGAATGATTTAGTTAAGAATCATTCGGACTGTGCGCGTGAGACAGCGATCGATACCGACGGGCTGTGTGCCGATGCACAGCGTGAGTTGGGCCATGCAGTAGAGGGCAGTTCGCAAGAGCGCTAGTTGCGTAGCTCGAGTAAAGACTGCTGCATTGTTCAAGAGTCGGTTGAGCTGTCCGCCAGTCGAGGCAGAGAGAGAGTAGATCTAAAGGATAATCACTCAGACTGGTAGGGTAAGAGACCGGTCCGGGCCGACGAAATGTGTACCGGCCAGCATGAGGCACGAGAAGGCGTCATGAAAGGCAATTCCAAGAGAAAGCGCCGCAGAAAGAAGCGCGGTAAAGGTTGGATAGCGGTAAAAAAGATAGCGCAGGCAAAGACGTCGAAAGACGCAAAAAGCCAGGGCGCAAGGAAAAGAAAGGTGCGGTCATCGTTGACCATTTTGACGCATCAAAGACGTTCGAGCCACAGGTCAAAACCGAGAATCATGTTCTGCACGGACGCGGACAAAGGGCACGGGGCAGTTAAGTTCCTCGTCGTTCCGTAGTTCTTTTCGGAGTGCAGCACGTAGTGCGAAGGAGCGCAAGGTGGCATGACGAGACTAGGTTATAAGGAGTCGCGACGCGGTCAATCGAATTCGTGATCAAAGCGTTGCGCCAGGACGCAAATTGGCAAAAGACTGTAACGTCTTGGAGGAGCTGATAGTGAGTCAGCCCTTTTGTTGTTCCTCGGTAGCTGGAGTAGCTTTCGAACCGCGACCACCTCGAGTACGGCTCAAAAGTATGAGTCCTACACTGGTAACTCCTACAACTGGTAACAGCGGTGGGATCGTCCGACAACTCTAATAAGAGTATCTCAAACTACACCGTTAAATAAAGTCAGCCTATGACACAACGGCAAGTCTCCTGGCACAGAAATAGCCATACTGATGCCTCGGCTCTTCAGAACCAAGATACCCAGAGATTTCCGTAATGAAGCCGCACATAGAGTGTATAATGTCACGTGGATATCTTTGAGCGGTCGACCGGGTAAGGTGCACGGAAGGCAGAGCGCCACCATACCTGTCATGGAGAGGAAGCTCAACGTCAGCGACACGCTCCTGTTGGCGAGAAACAGGCGCAGCAGGTACCCGTTGTCGTTGTCGTTGGGCGTTCGGAACAGCGTGGATGACTTGAATGGCCTGCTGCCTGGCGACCTGGCATGGTGACGGGCAACAAAAAAGAAAAAAAAAGAAACAAATACAAATAATCAAAGTGATCTTTCATTTCGATTTCAATGTGCACACGCACGCACGCACGCACGCACACAAAAGAAGAAAACGCATCTTAACGTGCACGCGCCTGTAACATTTCCCTAACGTATACGCGTGATCTGTTCCTCTAAATTGTAGAAATGACCGCTGACATTATGCTCGTTTGTTTGTAGGCCACTGAAATCTCTGGAAAGTTTAACTTTAGGCACTCATCAGTCAGAATCTGTGAACGATTCTTCTTCAAAATCTCAGGTGACCTTACTGCCCAGCGTTATGCGCCAGTTCTTGGAGGCGTAAAGCAAAATCAGCTGCTCGGCAGCGCGCTTCGCTTTATGCTTTTGACGACGGAATAATACTTCGTGCAGATTGAGATGTCGCGGAGATGCTGGTAATATTGCTACGCAGGAAGACACAGAAGAAAAGCTATATACAAGTATATTTACAAGAACATACGCCGCCCTTGGCCAAGAGGCAACAGCCCGCGCTAGCCTCTAATCGTCGTCGTCGTCTTCACACTGCTCGTGTTTTCGAGATCGCAAATACTGTTCCGCAGCACTACCCCCGGCGGTAAAAGCGCTGTCCCGGAGTGACTAAAGGCCGGACTCAGAAGGAGTGTAGTAGGCCATGAGCCTACTGACATGCACGACATCACGTTGCACGACAACCCACAGGAGCAATTTCCTACGTCACAGGCGTCACCTGGCGCAGCACGCGGTAGGGCCCTGTGTATCGCGAAAGGAGCTTCTCTGAAAGTCCGACGTGACGAGAGGGCGACCACAGGAGCACGAGCACGCCAGGCGAAAACTGTACGCCACGATGACGGGCGTTGTACTGACACTGCTAAGTGGTTTGTGAGGCCGTCAGTCGAGCACGGGCAAGCTGGCGGGCATGGTCGGTGAGGGCGATGGCGTCGCGCGCATACTGGCTTGTTGAGATCGCAGCAGGAGCAAGTGTCGTGTCTAGGGGCAAGGTAGGTTCGCGACCGTACAGTAGATAAAATGGAGAAAATCCGGAGGTGTCGTGGCTGGAAGAATTGTACGCAAATGTAACGTACTCGCTTGTTGAGATCGCAGCAGGAGCAAGTGCCGTGTCTAGGGGCAAGGTGGGTTCGCGACCGTACAGTAGATAAAATGAAGAAAATACGGAGGTGTCGTGGCGGGAAGAATTGTACGCAAATGTGACGTAAGGAAGGGCAATGTCCCAGTCGCGGTGGTCCTTGGAAACGTACTTGGACAACATATCGGTAAGAGTACGGTTCAACCGCTCTGTCAGGCCATTGGTTTGAGGATGGTATGAGGTAGTCAGCTTGTGTTGAATGGAGCAGGAACGCACAGTGTCGGCGATAACTTTCGAGAGGAAGTTTCGACCACGGTCAGTAAGCAGCTGTCGCGGGGCGCCATGAAGCAAGATAATGTCACACAAGAGAAAGTCCGCGGCGTCAGTGGCGCAACTGGTAGGGAGAGCCCGCGTGATAGCGTATCGCGTGGCGTAATCACTTGCGACGGCTACCCATTTGTTCCCAGAGGATAATGTGGGAAAGGGACCGAGGAGGTCTAATGCAACACGAAAGAATGGTTCCACAGGGACGGTCATCGGCTGGAGATGACCGGCAGGTAGCACCTGAGGTGTTTTCCGACGCTGGCAGGGATTAGGCAGCAACATAGCGTCGGACTGAGCGAGCGAGATCAGGCCAATAGAAGCGGCGGCGGACGCGGTCGTACGTGCGGGTTACACCAAGATGTCCTGCAGTGGGTGCGTCATGCATCTCAAAGAGCACAGTCTGTCGTAGATGTTTTGGCACGACAAGAAGAAGATCAGAGCCGTCAGGGAGGAAGTTCCTTCGATTCAGAATACCGCCCTGGAGGACATATCGGCGAACGGATGCGTCGGTAGGTGTAGAGCGCAGACGCTCGATGACGGCTCGCAGCGATAGGTCTCGGTACTGCTCATCGGCGATGTTAGCAAAGGCAGACACAGAGAAAATGCCGTTGGCGCTACTACTGTCGGCGTCGTCAGGCTCGTCTACGGGGTAGCGAGACAGGCAGTCAGCCTCCTTGTGTAGTCGGCCAAATTTATAGGTGACAGTATACGAATATTCTTGGAGGCGTAAGGCCCAGCGACCAAGTCTTCCTGGAGGATCTTTCAGTGAGCATAACCAGCAAAGCGCGTGATGGTCTGTGACAAAGGAAAAGGGTCGGCCGTATAAGTATGGGCGGAATTTCGCAACCGCCCAAACTAGGGCCAGACACTCACGCTCAGTGATGGAATAGTTGCGCTCCGCGGTTGAGAGGAGCCTGCTGGCATAAGCTAACACGGTCGTGGCCGCGCTGCCGTTTTGCCAGTACTGCGCCAATTCCGTGACCGGTGGCATCAGTACGGACTTCGGTAGGCGCAGAAGGATCGAAATGGGCCAGAACGGAAGGCGCTGCGAGAAGGTTAATTAGATGCGAGAATACAGAGGCCTCGTTATCGCCCCACTGGAAAGCGGCGTCTTTTTTCAAAAGCTCGGTGAGTGGACGTGCTATGGCGGCGAAATTCTTCACGAAACGGTGGAAGTACGAACAAAGGCCGATGAAGCTGCGCACATCCTTGACACACTTCGGAACAGGGAAGTGCGTAACAGCATGGATCTTGCCTGGGTCCGGTTGCACTCCGTTCGCGTCAACGAGATGTCCAAGGACGGTAATCTGGCGATGGCCGAATTGGCACTTCGATGCGTCGAGTTGCAGACCGGCTCGACGAAAAGCGTCCAGGACTGCTGAGAGGCGCTCGAAGTGCGTAGCGAACGTTGGGGAGAATACTATAACGTCGTCCAAGTAGCACAGGCACGTGGACCATTTGAAACCGTGAAGAAGGGAGTCCATCATGCGTTCAAAAGTGGCAGGGGCGTTACACAGACCGAATGGCTTCACTTTGAATTGATAAAGACCGTCGGGTGTTACAAAAGCAGTCTTCTCGCGGTCGAGATCGTCCACGGCAATCTGCCAGTAGCCGGAGCGAAGATCAATAGAGGAGAAATAGCGAGCACCATGGAGGCAGTCAAGGGCGTCATCAATCCGAGGTAGGGGATACACGTCCTTTTTGGTAACCCTGTTAAGGGGCTGATAATCCACGCAAAAGCGCCATTCGCCATCGTTCTTTTTGACCAATACAACAGGTGACGCCCATGGACTAAATGACGGTTCAAGACCGTTCTTGGCAAGCATTTTGCGAACTTCTGCGGGAATAACTTGACGCTCCGCCAGTGACACTCGATACAGGCGGCGATGAATAGGAGGGCCATCGCCGGTGTTAATGCGATGTTTAACAGCTGTAGTTTGGGCCAAACGACGATCGTTAAAGTCAAACATATCGTGGTAGGAAAACAGAACGCGGTAGAGCTCACGAGCATGCTCGGACGGCAAGTCGGGCGCAATCATTATCTGTAAGTCGGCGATGGTACATGTTGCCGACTGCGATGGTAGAGGAGGATCGGATGAATTGTCTACTGCAATAGATGCTACTGAGTGATCCTCGAATGAGTAAAGCTGGGCCAGAGACATCCCGCGTGGCAGCACTTGTGTCGTCAAGCCAAAATTGACCACTGGCAGGCAGACGCAATTCGCCGTAATAGATAAAACTGTATGAGGTACTGCGATCCCGATTGTAAGGAGGACGTCTCGTATAGGAGCCGCGATGTAGTGACTGTCGGGGACTGGTGGGGATGACACTAAGTCAACGTAAGTAAGTGCCGAAGGTGGCAAGCGAACGAAGTTGACGGAACTGAGGCGACTGGGGTGTGGTTCAGCGGGATCCAGATCAGGCAGGTCAAGGCGGAGAGTACTGGCGAACAATCGATGAGAGCAGAATGTGCGGAGAGGAAGTATAAGCCGAGGGTGATGTCGTGGAGATAGTGGGCGATGACTGAATAGCACGATAGTGGAGCGATCAGCGAAGGAGACGCGGGCGGTACACATACCAATTACGGCGGCTGTTCCGCCATCGGCGACACGGTCAACAGGTGTCGTGGCGGGCGTGATAATTTTCTTGAGTCGGTTACGACGGTCATCGCTCATTACCCACAAATGCGCCCCAGTGTCTATAAGAGCAGACACAGAAACACCGTCGACTTGCACGTCAAGAAGGTTCAGATGAGTTGGCAACGTCAGCAGAGGATTTGGCGGCGTAGGGAGCAATGCAGCGTCATCTCGAGGCGCTGCATCATCTTGTTTTCCGGCTGGGAGCGGCGTCCGAAGGCAGTCGGCGAATAGGAGAGACGGGGCTGGGGATAGCGAGATTGTCGTCGTTGGGGCGAAGGCGAACGAGAATAGGGGCGGTTCGGTGAAGGAGAATCAGCGGCGGCGTGATCGGAGCGTGCGTCATAGGGACGAGAAGGGCCACCTGGGGGCGAGAGTAGGCAGTATAAGTATACCGGGTCGGGGAACTTCAGCGACTGCGACAGTGCCGAGAAATGTGCCCGATTCGATGGCAGTGAAAACAAATGGGCTTGTCGTCAGCGGTGCGCCATTCAGACGGGTTGCGGAAACGTGGTGGGTAAGAAGATGCGGGACGGGGCGGAATCGAAGAAGCCGGGCGGGTATCGGGGTGATGGGCCGAGCAGATGGTGTGAAGACCCATGTTTTCGAACTCCTGGCGGACAACTGCCTGGATCAGGGAAACCGTGACTGCAGATGCGTTGGTGGGGTTGGAGTCGAAGGCAGCCGGATAGGCGGCCTCGATCTCACGCCGGGCGATCCTGGTAACATCGCCAGTGTTGTTGGGACGAGGAGCGTCGGCACAGGAAGATGTCGCTGGGGTGTGGGGCAGACGGGCAAACTGCTGGTCAATACGTCGGCTTTTATCGAGTTCCAGGCGGCGGCACTCTTTTATAACTGCATCTACCGTCGCCACGTTGTTGCAAACGAGCAAGTTGAAGGCGTCATCAGTAATACCTTTGAGAATGTGGGAAGCCTTGACCGAATCAGTCATGTGTGCGTCAACTTTGCGGCACAGAGCCAAGACGTCCTGAATGTAGTGCTCTGGTGACGTCTGCACACGGCGGGAAAGGGTCTTCTGCGCGGCAAGTTGGTGACCGTAGGGGTTGCCGAACAAGTCTCGAAGCTTTTGCTTAAGTGAATCCCAACTGGTGAGTTCATGCTCGTGCGTCCGAAACCAAACTCGAGGCGTGCCACCGAGGTAAAAGACTATGTTGGCCAGCATGATAGTAGGGTCCCACCGGTTATTGCGGCTGACGTTGTCGTACAGGCTGATCCAGTCATCGACGTCTTCCCCATCTTTGCCCGAGAATACGCCAGGATCACGGGGAGCGGGGAGAGTGATGTAGGTCGTCGAAGTGGCAGCAGGTGTCGGAGCCGGCGGAGTCGAGTTGTCGTCGCCGGGGGCCATGAAGGAAGGCTCGACGTACCGTCCACTGCGAAGCTCCGTGACGAGGTACAGGGAACGTCCACCTCCACCAGATATGTTACGTAGGAAGACGCAGACGAAAAGCTATATACAAGTATATTTACAAGAAAATACGCCGCAATTGGCCAAGAGGCAACAGCCCGCGCTAGCCTCTAATCATCGTCGTCGTTTCCAAACTGCTCGCCTCTTCGTGATCGCCAATACTGTGCCGTAGCAATATTATCTATATTATATAACAGTGTCTACATACATCATATGATGGATAATATCTGCCTCCACCACAGAAAAGTGGGGATGCTTTGTTTTAACTACTTGAAATGGCAGTTCTCACTGAATAGAAGACGGTTTATAGAGAAGCTGCTAATGCGACTATACTATGGAAGCGCTCAATAACAACAAATTCGTGTTTTCACAGCACTTAAAAAAAGAAAAGAAAAGACCTAGATCGTTCACCTAGTTAATGTTTATATGTGGCATAATACAGCAGATGTGCAATTAATATTTGAAGTCTGTGGCTTAATTATGGGCTGTATTAAGTTTGCTAAAACTCGTCTTCTGGTTATATTTAGAGTAGTTATATGAAACGCTTCCAAGGTTTCCCCGCCACCATGGGAAAACCGGAGGGGGTAGCAATTTCATATTTGGAGAGAATAAGGGCCACATTCAGTGTGGCTTACGTGTGCTGAATGCTTTAAGTGTGTACATATAATTATGCGTGTAATAAAGAAGTGCGCCGTGCAGAGTTCCGCAGCTGGATTGCCAGCGCGCAAGTGGGGCTCGGGTTAGACTTTGTTCACCGGCTAAGCCTACGGTGTTGCGTCTTCCAGTCGGCGTTATTAATGCGGTCCACAGCAGCGTCAGACTTCTTTGTCATATGTGCTTTAAGAATAACTCTTGAATTCTCGTTCTCTCCCTATTTCGTGTATTATACTAGGCGCTGGTTTTCCCATGCGTTTCAGTCAACCAAATGAGACGCGTTGTTTTTACTTCGTTGAAGCCCGATTCCTGGATATGACTTCCTCTTGAATTGCTACAACGTTATTACTCTTAAAAATATAAATTATAGAGATTTACGTGCCAAAGCCACTTCCTGATTATGAGGCACGCCGTAGTGGAGGACTCCGGAAATTTCGACCACCTGGGGTTCTTTAACGTGCACCTAAATCTAAGTACACGGGGGTTTTCGCATTTCGCCCCCATCGAAATGCGGCCGCCGTCGTTATTACTTTCTCTTCATTAGAGATCATAATTCCAGATTTCTCTATGCTATAATTAGGGCCTAAATTCGCCGCTGCATTGTCACTTACATTGTCAAGCCTCTGCGAACATATTGCATTGTCCGCCAGCGGCAGTATGCCGTCCTCATACATCAGCCCAGGGACGTTCTGCTGCGCCTTTTATCAATCACGGATCTAAGATAAAACCTGATTCACTGCTTTCCAGTCGTCTTTTTAGATGTCGGCAGCGACAGAATTCTCTCTGGTAATTTTAGAGCGCATCTCTTAAGTCGCCCGTTCCTGTGGCGAGCGTCGGCGTGGGCATCGACCCTCGGCGTTTCTCGTCCTACCTCGGCGTAACCGAGTGAACAAGCACAGCGAAGGACGAAAGACGCGAGGCGGAAAGCGGAGGAGGGTATGACGAAAGCGAGAGAATAAAAGCGTAGTGCGGCGACGATGGCCGAGAGATGGCGCCAGAGTATAGCGCGCGTCCTCTGGGAGGTCTGTCGTCGACGGCTGCGTGCTGCGGATCGCGCCCAGGCGCCACCCACGCGCTGGCTCTCGCGATCTCCAGATTAGCGAGGGAGTCGCGCCGCGCTTCGCTCCAGTTGCAACGTACCGCACAAGAAAGATTGACCGCGCCAGCGAATATATCGAGAAACGAAAACACGTATACAGCTGCGCTCAAATTTCGCATTAGGGAGGATCGTAATCGTCGGCGAATTTTTTTTTTTCTAGGGAACTCTGTGATATAAACCACCCAGGTCAAATTATGTGCAAATCGAAAGAGGGGTGGGGGTGTATATGACTGCTGCGCAGGGGAATTGAAGGTGTCTGGTTGAAGTGCGGCCTTCGCTAAAAGTTCATTCATAAAGGGCTCGAAAGCGCTACATGCGGTCAACATTATAGAAGAGTGAGTAATGTCTAGGCAACGTTTTAGAGTGTGTGCTTTAACTACAGGAAGCTAATATTTTTTATGCAGCTGCTCGGATGAAACTGCTTCCCTGCAAACTGGTGTATGGTCCTGCAAGTTCGCAAACGTCTACTGTTTCTTGAAGTGACAGCTTCCTTTGGCTCTTTCGCCCGCTTTCGTGGTCGGTGGTTGAATTTTCACCGTCGATACAAAGGCACCAATGGAAATGGCCCGTGCTCTGGAGCAGCCGAGCTTTCGGGTCGTGTTCGCCGCCGAACGCCGAGCTTCTTGTAGGCTTACAGGCGGCCTTCCACGTCGGCGTTCACCATGTAAAAATGCTGTCGCGACCATAGAATTTCCAAGCTGCCACGTGCGCTCCTCGCAAACAGTTATTGGAGTCTCCAGTGCTCTCGCCTCGAAGCCCGTGCAGAACGCCCGAGCGTTGTTTAACATTTCCACGCTATCCTCAAGGTTAGTTGTATATGAGCCGCAGCCCACCTTGAACTGCGGCGCATATTAAAGCGAAGCTTCCATTGAATACATTACCGGGTTTGCTTGGCGCTCGTTGTGAGGCGCCTCTTGAGCACGGCGCACACAATCCATACGAGAGAAAGAGAAAAGAAGAACCCTACTTGAGCATGAACGCGTCAATCACGCCAAGCAATGCGCTCGCACAGAGGTGTTTGTGGGCAATCGTGTGTTACAAATCTGAGTGGTGGTGAGACTGTGCAGAGCTGCGTAGGAAGACCTTCGTAAAAGCGGAAAGTGGAGAGAGATAGTCAGCGCTGGGCAGCCAACAACGTCAGCCATCAGCGCCAGGCAATAACGTTGGTGCAAACGCCTCGAACGCTTCGCGTTCCAGCGGTTCCGTCACAGGAGTTGGAGCTGCGCAAGCTATATATTGCTAATTTTCCTCTTGCTCCATTCGCACCTCAGAAGAGGCGAGATGAAACCACCGCAGCAAACACAACCAAAGCGAGACGACTATAAGCTGCCATTTGCTTATCACGTGACGAGGGCGTACATTTCATTTATATTTTCTATCACAAGACTTCGAGATTATCACATGATGCTGCCTCCTATATTTCTTTTTCGTGCTTTCTCCATGTTAGCGCCGTTAGCGGCGGTGGGCAATTCTGGACATTGACAAATTCCGTCATATTGTCGAACTCGCCCGGCTTGCGAGCTCTGATTGGCCCACAGCAGGCTCAGAGGGCCGCTGCAACTTCTCTGATTCTCTCAAATTGCCGCCATCACCAAATTTGACGACATGACCGAATTTGACGACATGACCGAATTTGACATTATCCAGAACAAGGAACTTTAAGAAAAATTGCTGAAGTGGAAATGATGTCCCAAAAGAGGGAAGTCAGACTGCCCGCATCTTAGGAGGGGCACAATAAAACATAACTTATAGTGAAGGAAAACATCAAAACAAGGGTTTTTTTAAAACTCCCCACAGATTTTAACATGGCTCATTTTGTCGTGCACACACTACCCGTCGACGTGTTTCTTTGTGTTACAGGTTTTCTAGGACGAAGCTCGAATGTCTTGGCTGATTTTGCTGGTGACAACGACATCCATACTCGGCCGCAGATGATGCATTCATCGGGAGCAACCGCATTTTATTGTTTTGATTGCCAAGCGTTTACACTGAAAGAACCGACGCCCTCGATGTGTAAGCGGACACCTGTCGACAAGGATCTATTACGAAGGCGAAGTAGGGGAAAGCGCTGGTTTTACCTCTGCTAGTAAGAAGCTGCAGGAGCTTTCACTCCAAAATTTTTTTTAAAACCTCTTTGGTCTTGAATAGCTGAACCTAGTTAAAACCTCTTTGGTTTGAAGGAAAATTGTCAGCGTTCGTAGCTGGAACAGAGGGAGAGAGAGAGCGATTGTGGAAAGGAGGAGGTGCTGTTTTCTGCAACGCTGTAGGGAAGACGTCTCAGCGCCTCGGAGAAGGCGAGAAGCAGATAAAGAGGAAAGAAGATAAAGAAAATATCGAGGGTGGTCACAGAGACACAGGCTCTGTCAGCTTCCTCACCCCTCTTTTTTTTTCCGAATTTCAGTTTAATGTATTGTAAAGTTGTTTTAGGACTCGGGGATAAATTGCGGATAACGGCAGCATAACAGGTGAACGCTTGAATACGCAAATTTTTATAAAGGTTGCAAATAAACTACACATAATAAACATTTATGGTTATTCACAACAGCCTTCCTCCTTACAACGTGTCTCGCATATTTCGTCGAGGAGACCGGGGGAACCAACTATATGTCTCTATAGCACATTAAATCTTGACGAAAATGAGTGTTCAGTAATTATTTTCGAAGCAAGAAAGTAACCTACTGTTATGATCAGCCTGGAATTCGACCTCTCAAGTGTGCGAAACATCCAAACTCGCTTTCCCGTGTCGAGTTAATTGCCCTAATCACCGAGAAAGCGTCACCCCTATGGCCCCCGCCACGTCCTGGATAGACACGGGAAACCAGCAGGCCACGAAGCTGAGGAGGCCACGACTTCACAACTTGACAATGGGCGCAAAACCCCAAGCAGAATTCCACAACCACAAGACCACGAGAAGTGAATGACCACTTCGGCGGGGACCTCTTCACCGATTTTAACGACTGTACGCGAGGTATTATTCAAGGCAGTCCTGGTCCTTAGGTTAGGAAGAACCTCTCGACGCTCGGACGGAGTCACAACCATGCATGTACCACTGAAGTGAATACATTATTTCTAATTTTCATTATCACGATGCCCGTATTCGTCGCCGTCTCCTGTTTCTTACGGTGAAAAATCACTTCACCCGATCGAGATATCACTACAGACTTCAAACTTTCGGTATACGTCAGCCACAGGATGTCCCCATTTCCTATAAAACAAAGCCCGTGCCGTTATTGCCAGGGAAGCAAGAATAATTTGTAAGCGTTTCGTATAACGTCTCTAAACAGGCTAAAACGTGACTTTGTCAGTTTACATTTTCTCCTAATTAATATACACGCATAAAGATTTCGCTCCATATCACCCCTAAGATTTCTCACATTTCTTCAAAATACAAATGTCGTTAGTGATCTTGCTTATATCGGCGAGGCGTGAAAAGTGGCATATAACGTTTTTGAACGCTTCCAGTCGCAAATTCGAAACCAACGCAGCTCTATGCTTTGCTTCAGCAGGTGAGATGTGAGCGGAGTGAGACCGTAAACGACGGTCAGCTAAATCTCTCTAACGACAGGCTGTTAAAACGAACGAGAAGCTTGTGAATTTGGTCCCGGAATTGTCGGCTGGGACCCTACGAGGGTTGAGAGCGTGCCAGTAAATGCTAAGCATCGTACCCTTCCTTCACACTCTGGCTGAGCGGGCTGTCAGAATGCAGGACCTTGCGACCGGCCCAGACCCCAACGGTGACGACGGCGATGTAGTAGAGGATGATGGTCAGCGCACCGACGAGACTCACGGCCATGGCGCACCGCTCGGGGATTCTTCTTCTTCTGCCGCGTGCGAGTTTTGCGCTGCTGCTGATGATGATGACCTCAGAAATTGACGCGTACTCATAAAGAAGAAATGGGAAATGAGCGAGCGGTGTACCAATAAGACAAAAAAGAAAGGGAGGGGGAGGGGGATCGTGGTAAATATATTAATGAGTATAATAAAGATAAAGCTCAATACTAGTTATATAATTTTTCATGAATATTTACTTAGGAATAGAGAAAAAGAACGTTGTTTATCAGTTGGTCTATGGAATGCTGAAAAAACTAAAGGGAAGAAGAAAAAAAGAAAGGAGGGAAAGCAGGATTACTTGAAAACGAATGAAATACAACTCATAATTTGGGTAAGAACTTGAAATAAACAAAAAAGGAATGCTATAGATAAGCGAAACAAGTATAGGTAGTGTACTGACCACTAAGATAAGGGGAAGCAAGGACTTAATATCATGTCTCTATTGCGAACCATCGCGAATAATCCCCCATCGTAGGTACGTGTCATATATCGACGACGACGACGATGACGATGACGACGACGACGACGACGACAACAACAACAACAACAACAACAACAACAACAACAACAACAACAACAACAACCACCACTTCGTGTTATTCGACTCTGGCTGAAGCTCAGAGTCGACGCCCCGAGAGAATCGTCAGTTATTGTAGTTCAGTGAAGTCCAAGCTGGCGAAACGAGCTTCGAGGAGTTCCCCCTTTCCTCAAGCAATCAATATCTAGTGAGGAGCAGTGGGAGGCTGCCTTGCGCAGCTCCAGGCCCGATCTTCAGGAGGCCATCCTGGAGTGGGCTGAGAGGATAAAGGAGGCCTACTTCAAGTAGTTCTTCCCCCCACCCTCTATTCCATTGCCCCCTTCCCTTTAAAGAGGGATAAATAAAGTTTTTCATCATCGAGGAGTCTATCTCGTTGCGTCGAGCATCGACGGCAGGATACGAGGCGGCCGAGTGCCTCTCACTAAATTTCCTTTTTGTTTGGTGCACCAGAAGTGTCAGTGAAATTATTGCACCGACTTCGACGGAACGTTTTTTTTTCTAGTTGCTTCTCTCTCCACTTTCTAAATACTTTTGTAATTGTTCTCTCAGGCTGACTGTGGGCAATAACATATACATATCTCCTTTCTATTCAGTTATTAATGTGAAAGCGTTATATGCCCCATTACGCTAAAGCCCGGCGTTGTCGTTGGCGGCGTGACCGAAATTGCTACCAAAAATGGCCGATGGCGTGAAGAGCAAAAACACGTAAAAAAAAAATTTGGGATTGACGTCAAAGTTGGCAGGCAGGTTTCTGCATACAACGTAAATTAATGCCTTGGAAAAAGAAATAGATAAATTTCGGTCTGGGTTGGAATCGAACCCGAACCTCCGGGGTGCGAGACGAGCACTGCTTCCCCGCCGGCGAGCGCGCTGCTTGAGCGATGACTTTATGAAGCAAGAAGGAGGGTGAGGGGAGGCCTCCATATTGTGTTAGGGTACACAACGTGGCTCATTCTGGAGAGGATAAGCAGTGGATTTTTGCAATGGGAAGTCACGTGAGGACACCGTCTCGAATAAGTACAGTGTGTACAAAATACATTTAGCTTGTGCGACCAAACGAATACATTTAAAGGTGAGCAAGGTATGAGTAACGCCAGGAACCGAGCTGTTTTGCATTCCGCCTTTTCAAGAAAAAGAAAACAAGACGTTGGTGGGAAGACAGACGTGGACTAAAAACGGCCCCTGGAAAAAGACAGTTCCTGAATAGCTTCTGTGATTTCAGTGAAGGAGTTGGACATAAGAAAGGGCAGGCAGGTTAGTCAGAGGGGAAGATGCGGTGTGCTACCCTACGCTAGGGAGTGGGAGGTAACGTGAAAGGAAAGTAGAGAGAGAGAATGAAAGGCACACAAATACACAAGCACAGTCGGTTACTATCACCACATGTGGTTTCAATGAAGATTACGTAGTAGGCTGTAGGGATACTATAAGCATTTCAGGCAGAGCGAGAAGTATGCAAATGCACACACATTTGTACTAACAATCTGCAAATACCAGCTAAACCTGCTTTTAATATTGCTCTTCCGCTTACAGTTCAACATTTCCTTTTTGTGACCCTAGAATATTTAGGCGTTTATGAAACAACACTTCGCTATAGGGAGTTGAACATTCGAGACGAAACGCGCTTTCCTGCCGCAAGGAATGCTCAAAGTGCACTCTTGATTGACAGATTAGGTAATATTGTATACCTTCCCACAACCCGCCTGGATTGTCAAGTGGGAAGACCTCGAGAAAAAAAAAAGAGATGAAAAAGTAAGTCAATACTTGGTGCGATTTCATGCCCCAGAGCTACACATGCACTGGAAAGGACTCAGCATTGAAGTCCAATGGAGTAACCCGTACAAAAAAAATTATTGAGAAGGCATTGAAATATTGTTGGTCAATGTTGAGTTTTTTATTGAGGAATTATTGAGAGTATGTTGGAGAATTGTTGGGTTGAGTGTTGAGCACTCTTGAATATTGGCCACTGAAATCGAATTGAAACAACATTGGGTACCTCAATGTTGAATAATTGTTAAGTTACCATTGAAAGTCCATTGTGCTTAGACAGCCCGTTGTGTTCGTTTTGTTGAATGGTTGTTGAGTTACATTGATTCTGCGTTGAACTAACGTTGTGGTATTTCTGTTGACCTGTTGTTGAGTTATTATTGCCACAGCATTGAAAAGCATATTGTTGCACACTTGAGATGCCATTGAGATTTCAGAAGTCGCCATTGAACTATGATTGACGTTTCGTTGGGCTAGTGTATTTTTATTCATATATTGAAATTGCTTCGCTGTTCACACTTGCATGCCCCGGTGCCTGCTCGTAACTTTCCCAAACACAAACAAAATCAAAGGAGACTGATCAACTTGAAGTACCTTTATTTACACTAAAGATGCGTGCACGTGAAACATTATTACAGTACATAAGGCACCACTACATCGAACCTGGAGGCATAGGCTAGTACTTACAGCACTCTAGCAGTGTAAATACATCTGAAAAAACCTATACATATGAATCCAATCAAAACGATCATTGTGCTCTTCACTTTCGACTTAAGTTTATGACGAAGGCAAAGCGACTCAAAAGCCAGGCCTTAAGCATACCCTTGTAACAACCAACTTTGAACACATGAACACTTGGAGCTGCTTGCATGTGAATACACAAAATACATCTGAATATGTTACATTAAAATGTTGCGCACACCAACACATCACAGGAAGAGCTACGGCTGACTGTGAGAAGGCAAAATAACCAACTTGAAACAAATGACTTCACGTAAATATATACAACCTTTAGCACACGTCTTTCACCACGATTAAAATTTAATGAAGTACCAAAGTAGACTTGCCTGAGCTTTGTCTTCGAGATATATATATCTTCATGTTGCCCAATTATTTTATAAAATAACATCACTCAACTTAGCTATTATTTGACGAGACATAATTTAGAAAGTTGTCGGGCATGATGAACACCTGAATCGTGTTTCTGACAAGCCAGGATTGCTTTCTTCAGAAATAAACTTGTAAAGCTTTTGTGTAATGAAAGCAGCTTATCTCCCTGGCACAAGTCTAGAACAAACAGTACACCATTTGATTATGTTAATGTGGGGTACAGAAGAGTTCGTTAGTGGCATTTCCTCAATTTAGTGAGCTCATTTTCAGGTAATCTTTCTGGACTTGCACAAAGCTAATTAAAGCACTTTTTGGGGCTTTTTTTCCTATACCCAGCAACTAAGTGCTACCTCAGTCAATAAAGAGATAAGGAAAGGCTAATACCTTGAACGATAAGAGAAAAAATAATTATTTGGCACAGAAAATTGGTAGTAACACATGGATAACACAATTCCAAACAGCCAAATAAATGGTCACCTGCACTTTCAGTATCAAGCACCCCAGAAATAGTCAAAGTATGAGAAAAGGTTCCAATGACTCGACAGCCAGATTGCTGAGACAGTGAAAAACGCCAATAAATGCATATACGAAACACCAATTACCTCAATTTCGCAGATAAAATGTTATTAAAATAGCACTAGAATTTTGCTGCATAAAATACATAAAGGTTGCATAAAAATTGGGACAAAGCAGTAACTGAAAGACAGAGGGAGCTACAGCACCCATGTTGAAAAAGATTACAAGGAAAATGATATATATGCAAATTTAAGTTTACAATTTTCGCTCCAACATATAGAAAAAGAACGCATGCACTTAGAGCATAAAAAGGTTCATGTGCCTGGAGAATGCAGCGCAGTACAAAGAAGCGTCATGAGAACCGAAAAGTAGATCTTACTACGAATGCTTGCAACCTACAATCAGGCATGTGCCATGTCATGCCTTGAATGGATGAAATTCATAAATCTTACACAAAGGAAGTTACCATCACTCTTATTGGCTTCCTCAGGGGACTCCTTGAAATTGAACTAGAAAAATGTACTCAGTGTCAAAAACATTGAGAAGATAAGACCCTATAGCGTTCTTCCTGAAATAAACAGCGCAAATAACTTCATGTATCAATTCTATGGACACTTCGCCAATTCGGTATACATTTATATTTCACAACCACCCAAACAGAGACGAGAAGGATGAATTAAGGCAGGAACACACATGAACGCTGACTCAAGTAGAAGTTTATTCGTGAAGACGAAGATTTTAAACACACTGGCTAACTTCACAAAGAAAAAGCCACGGATGCGCAGCATACACAGCCCGGCACAACAAAAAAGGACCTAAATACGTCCTGTAGAATAAACATGTGCGTCAAAAACTAACAAAAACATGAAAACTATAGGTTTCTCCTGTAAGTGATATTAACGAGAAGTACTGCAGCAACTCTTTCCCACTAATGGTCACAGAAATCTTGTTTATGAATATTTCTTCGTGATCAATAAATGCTTCCATAAGTCCTCTTGTGTTCTGGTCTTTGTGATGAAACAATCGTTCTTTCTGCTCTATACCGCAACACCAGAGGAGTTCCAGAAGCAATATTTATTGATCACAAACGAAACAATTGCATAACCAAGTTATCTGTTGCCCTTAGTGGGAAAAAGGTGTTCTCAAAAGAGTATTTCCCGTTGGGTAGTATCACTTATCGGACAAATCTTTCGCTTTTTCAATAGATTTGACCGATAGTTCTCGTTTTTCACGCACGTTTATTCTACATGACATGGCTTCATATTTTTTTCTTGTCGCACGTGGCTGTTTCTGCCACGCATGCACGGAGTTTTACCTTTGCCAAGTTGACCAGTGTGTTTAATACCTTTGTCATCAAAAGCAAACTTTTAGTAGAGCTTGCGCTCGTGTGTGCTCCTACCTATTTCGTCGTCCGCCTCTGTTCGTGCTGCTGTTTACAGTACCCACGTATCACTTGGTTAGGCTGGTAAACATTCTCACAAACAAAATTAAATGCCTCCCCTCAAAAGGTAGCCAGCCCATCCTTTACTACTAAACGCCAGAACAAATCGAAAGTAAGCCTTCACAGCGTCCATGCGGCAGCTAGTACACCACAGAGCAACACAAAAGATAGTTGAAAATCCCACTTGATGGAGAGTGGCAACAGAGATGCGAGCTTGCTAGTGAATCGGCCACATATCAACGGGTGTCTCTTGCACGACGCCAAGGTGCTTTTGGCGTAGACCACTTTAGCATCTGGGAATTTACTGCATACGTAACCTGTGAGAAGGGAATGTGGTCAGAAAATGATATTGCGCGGATTAAGAATCTGCCACACACTGCACATAACTACGCACGAAATAGAACTACACACTATACTGGCAAGTAAAAATTTGCGACTCTTTACGAGTGCCGTCGAGAAAAGGAAGGAATGGGTTGCTACGGTAAATGTTAGCTAAAACACGCACAGCGATGTTTCACAGTGGGGAAAATATTCCCGGCTCTCTCGCAGAATCAAAGACCACACGACAGTGCATAGCCCATACCAAACAGATATCGAATCTTTGGGCAGAAGTCCAGTAGAAAGAATGACCTAAACATACGCCGAGAGCGATGCGAGCGTGAGCGTGCCTGTACGAGTGAGAACATGTACCGCTTCTTTGAAGCTAGCCGCTCCGGCGTGGCTCCGATCATCCCGCGCGATTTGTGTGCAGAACATCGCGTACACGCCCTTACGCGTTTTGCGCGGTAGCGTCCGCGCAGTGAGCTAGCTTCATGCACGCGTCATTCTTCACCGCGCAAACGGTGCTCGAGTGCGACGCTTAGCTCGAGGCGACAACGCGCCGATTGGCGCTCCTTTCGCTTCTGGAAACAACGCAAATTCGGATCGGTCCAACTCAAAGAGGCAGCAGAGAACGGTGGCATGTTTCGGTTATCGCTTATTAAAATTTTACAGTACGCCTTCAACGGCAACCCGCCGCGCTAGATAAAGATGCTTACTGCGGTAGTTTTGGCGGTGATAGACGATAAGGTGAGCCCGTCGGCGGCTGTGTTCTTTGTCCACGTCACCACACATCCGTTCATTTGCGCTGTGTATCCATGTACAGTCACCGCGCGGAAGCTGTGACTAATCGGTTGGCCGTTCTCCGCAAATCCCAGAGAGGCGAAATATATTTTGCGGTGCGCCGCATCATTAGCCGCAACCTAAATCGAGGCGCGCTAACCGCTACGGCACAAAAGGTGATCACACTAACCGTATGGTATACGATGAGCCACTACGGAAAAAAAAATAATTCTGATGTTCCACGTGCCAAACCAACGATCTGATTATGAGGCACGTCGTAGTTGGGGACTTCGTATTAATTTTGACTTCCTGGAATTTTTTCGTGCATACAATGCACAATGCACGAGCGTTTTTGCATTCCGCTCCTTTGGAATGCGGCCGCTGCAGGGATTGTATCCACGACCTCGAGCCCCAAATTGCCACGGAGGCCGCCATAGTTACGAAATGCGTAAGCGTGAAGTGCAACACTGCCTTCCGGTACGAGTGTGGTACAAGCGTAGCACAGCTGCACACCTGCTGCACGATTATTTGTCGCGGTTCTCCTAAACTCGTAGTGCCTGCCTAAATACCTTGAAAGGCAGCGCGCCTCTCGCGTAACGGAACGCGATAACAAGCGCTTAGACGGCATACGTGAGCCCCCATGAAAGATGACGTGGCCACTGTAGAAAATTATCACTGCGCAGAGAAGCCGATCCTTATGTTCCAATTGTGTTCTCTCATACAAATGAAGGAAACGTTATTTGACAGGAACAAATGAAGCAATGCAATTTTACGCACATGGGGCGCCGCTGCCTCTTCGCCTACCATTGTTTCAAACGAAGTGACGGCGGCAGCGAGAGTTAGTATCGCGCGCATTTGCTCCGGGGCATGCGGTTTGCTTCAAGAAAGTGAACGGTGTGCTTAACATGTCACGCTCGTCAATGTCAAAATAGAAAAGAAGGCTACGTGCCCAAGAAAACGTGATTACTTACCTATCTTCAGAAGTGTTGCTGCGACTGTTTCGGGGTGCCTTCTCTCCAAGAGGCATCATGGCCTCTGCCGCGCAACTCATCAAAACCGTCAGGCTCGCACATCAGTAGAAGACTAGTTGTTGGGTGAGCCAACCACTTCACCGGATAAACGTCCCACTTATCGTCGTTAAAGCATTTCACTAAAATGTGCGTCATGATGTCCGAAAAGAAAATACTTTCATCAAGAAGCACGAGGCGTGAACCACCGCACAACTGCAACCGAATAACTGAGTCCGAGAGCCGTTCACAGCTTCACATGGCTTCACTATCGTATTCAGTTATAAAAACCTTTCAAACACAAAATAACGGCACTTAAGAACCACTAATTGATTAGCAATAATTTTTCATCAACTAACCTTCATAAATTTTTGAGAACTACCTAATTTATAGCGTAAACAATAAATACTACGACCAAAAAATGCGACTACGAAACTAGCGGAAACCATGTGTACTGTTGCAAAAGTGTGCGCAAAACGAAGCTCGGTTGCGCCCGTTTGCGCGCACACATACACACCCGAACCTATCTTAACGTTTGTCGCGCCACCTAGAAATAAACATTATTACTAGTTTTGCTACTTTTACAAAAATAAAACTTCTAAAATAATTTGCAGCATCTTTCCAGATGACGAGGTGACAAGTAAGGTACATAAGAGTACGTTACCTGTATTTCTTTCATTTTCCTGTGGTGTTCTTAACTGAACATACGAGACCTGCAGGCTTGGAACATGAGAAGACGACAGTCCGGCGAGGCTCAAATAAATCGCGTGCTTCTTGCAAGGCGAGTAACGGGAGCAGCCGCAGATACAGCGATTAGCTGTGATACTGTTGCGGCTGTTGCTGAATCTGAAGCTCTTTGAAGTCAATGGTTATAGCGGCTGCGCGCTGCGATCTCAAAGCGCGTTCATTCTTTGATCTCTAGTACCACGGACATTGGACAAAAAACTGTATTTGCTTTACGGACAGAGGGTACGTCGCAGGAAATTCGAAGACCTCACCGTGTATGTTTGTAGCGTGTGCGCGCTTGCATCCTACGGTTCCCACAGTGCGTCCGATGCTCGAAGGTAGCGTCGTCGCCTGTCGGCACCTGTCTTATCGCCGGCCGCGCTGCCGCCGTGTCTACTTTTGGGGAACTCCACATGCGCGTAGTCACCGGGTTTGCAAGTGAATTTCGCATTCTTCTGCTCCCCGAAACGTGCTCATTTCGGATCGTACCAATGGTTATGTCATCTAGTGTATGTTAAAACGACGATGGCGTTTGTACACCGGCGAAGAAATAAATCGTTATGAACTTGGGCGGTCATGAATCTAGTCTAACGTTGCAGTTTTTACGTAGCGAAAATGGCTACGAAAGTGGGGCGGTCCCGGAGATAGGCGTTTCAAAGCGCCAGCTGTAGCGACAGCACCAGGAAGTGGCACGCGGCGCACACGCCAAGCATTTCAGAGCTTACTAGCTTTCGAATGAGAGGATTATGCGCGCGCTCGTGGCTTATTGGTTAGAGTACCGGGCTCGACGGCCGACGTTCGATTCCACCCTATCGGTCACACATAATTTTCTATTAATGAAAGCGAGGCGAAAGAAGAACCTACCTGCCGCAAAGTGACAGGAATTAGGTTGGAACGCATCGCAAAACATGTTTGGAATGTCTTCATATGCGATTTCTAATTATTGTATACTGGACTCAACTGCTACACAACAAAAGAACAACTAGAAAAATCAACACAAATTACCCAATAAATTGTTTATTGAGAACACTCAACGGTAATATTGTTGTGCAAGGATTGAGTGAACTCAATTGCTCTTGAAAATTTGTTGAAGTCCGTTGTTTCAACAATTCCCCAACAATATATCAATAGTTAATCAACACTCATTTTTGTACGGGAACTTTGAGAGACTAGCGTTAGTCAGAGTTATCCTTATTCTAAGCGCCCATGTTTATGCACATCGTGGTCGTCGAAATGTGGCCGTCATGACTGGGAACCGAACAGAATGATATAAGGACTGAATCCTCGGCCTGGACTTGACAAAGGCTTTTGATAATGTTAAACACGAAGCGATACTCCACGGTCTCCAAGAAATCTAGGTAGGCGCGCGAACATTCGACTATGTCAAGGACTTTTTGTCAGACAGGACTGCCTGCATGGAGTTCCAAGATATTGAATCTCCAACACTGAAATTAGGAAGCAGAGACACGCCGCAGGGTTCGGTTCTTTCCCCGTTCCTCTTCAACGTGGTGATGAGGGGCCTCCCCGAAGCTCTGACAGGCATACAGGGGCTAAATTTCAGTATGTATGCGGATGACATTACCGTCTGGACCAACCACGGGAGCGATGCGAGCATCGAGGAGCCTCTGCAGGCGGCGGCGGACACTGTCGTGGACTATGCTGCCAGTAGGGGTCTCTCGTGCGCTCCGCAAAAATCGGAGTTATTCGTCTACAACCCAAAGTCGCTCCGGTGCAAGCGTAGCTGGGAATTTGACATTAAAGTAGAGGGGAAACCAGTCCCAAAGGTAAACCAAATCAGAATCTTAGGACTTTTCATACAAGAAAACGGATATAATGATGGGACAATAAAAAATCTAGAGGGATTTGCCACGCAAGCATTTGGCATATGTAGAAGGGTCGCGCTGAGAGGACGAGGCCTGAAGGAAAGAAGCTTGCTTAAACTAACCCAAGCATACGTAATAAGACGCGTGTGCTATGCCACGCCTTTCTTAAACATCAGGTCAGAGGAGAAGAGGAAACTCGACACGCGCTTTCGACGGTGCATAAAGAGGGCCTTAGGCTTACCAATTACCACCTCCACAGGGAAGCTCCTCTCTATGGGAGTGCATAATACCTGGGACGAAATACCGGAGGCTGTCAGAATTTCGCAGCTCGAAAGATTAAGCCGAATGACCACGGGCAGAGCTATCCTCGAAATGGTAGGCCTGCAAACAGATAGGGGACTACGAGGCAAGACAAACATCGCGCTGGACTGCCGAGAAAATATAATCATTCCCTCCCTCTCTCGTAACATGCATCCCATATTCAACACGGAGAGGAGGGAAAAGAGAGCCGAAGCACTAATCAAACGCTTTGATTCAATGGACAGCAAGTCGGTTGCGTACGTGGACGTGGCAAGCAGCAAGTCGGGCGCGGCGGTCGCCTCGGTGGTCGACGGCCGAGGTGCCCCCGTATCGGCCGCCACCATTAGAAGCCGCAACTCGGAAACGGCTGAAGAAGTTGCGACAGCGCTCGCTTGCGTGGGAACGGAAGCAAATTTCATAATTAGCGATAGCAAAACGGCCATGTGGAATTTTGGAAAGGGTAGGATCTCGCCGAAAGCGGCAAGGGTTCTGGCCAGTAGAGGGCTGTACAGACTGCCGGAACATGGACGAACGTCTGCGAAATTATACGGAGATTGTCGAAAATTATCGGCCACGCAGGAGACTGGTGCCACCACCGGATAAAAGCCTAAAAAATAGAGAGGCAGTCGCATGGCGGCGCCTGCAAGCTGGGAACTTCGTAAACCCGGTCTGGGCATACCATGTTATGCATTATAGAGAAGACGATGAGCGCAAACACTGTGGGGCGAGAGGGACCCTCGATTACATAATATGGGAATGCGCTAGCTCACCAGGGGCTAAAGCAAACATAAATTGTAGAGAGGCCTGGGAAGCCCTGCTGCGGAGCAAGGACCCTACTGCACATAAAGTCCCTCAACCTTAACTCCGCAGCAACACGCCATCCGCCTGGCGGAAGAAGCCGCGAAGTGTCAAGACCTCTTTGCTTGCTCCTAATCGCGGAGGTTCCGGCCACCGTCCCCAAGGCCTGTGTGCCGGGGACGGGGAGTAGGAGCCTCCTTATCCGGCGGTACAATAAAGTTGCTATCATCATCATCATCACATTGTGAAGTGCACATTGAAATAGATGTGCGTATTTTCAAAATGCAGATAGAATCGAATGCTTTTTTGATGTGAACTGTTGTTGTGTAAAGTCAGATATTGGTTGAACCATCGTAGCTGAGCCGCAAAATAGCAAGGCGGTTCTCACCTGAACATTGTTTACTCAAATTTCACTCTTACGCTTTCTTTTCTACGAATGAATGCTGGGGTGTTACGCGCCAAAATAATGATTTTATTACGAGGCACGACGTAGTGGGGGACTCCTGATTAATTTTGATCACCACGGGGTCTTTAACGTGCCCCTAATGCACAGGACATAGGTGTTTTCCCATTTTCCACGTCAAAATCCGGTCGCCGCGACCGGGATTCGATCCCGCGACCTCGTGCTTATCAGCGCAACGCTATAGCCGCTTACCCACCGTGACGAGTGTTCTTCTTTTTCTCGATAAACCACGGAACTAGATATCTGCGGGATATATATATATATATATTTGTGGGATATATGACAGCTATAAGAAGTAATGATACTAGTTTTATGGGAAGATTGTCATGCGCGACGAAGAGCACGTGGCAGCACTAACACTGTGGTAAATGATGCTACAAAGAAGAACCAGGCTACAGTTTGTGTCGTGCAAAAATAGAAAGGCGTTTTATTTTAAAGCAAGTAAAAATGACAGCTAAATAGGTCACATGAAGACAAAACAGAAACAGCGAACTTCTTACTACAGCGCAAGAGAACCAGCTTATATATCAAACCATACTGGTGCTGAAGAAAGAAAAAAACTGAAAGTGGCCTCGTCATTACGTTGGTGAAGACTTTTGCTTTAGAACTCAATCATGAAGACACCTGATTATGGAGACAACTTCTGGTGAAAGGCCGTGCTGCTTGCTTGGGCGCTGAACCTTGGTTTATCTCTCAGGGTGTCATGCTGCGACTGACCTGAAAAGAACAGCGGTGCTTTAGTATACATATGGCAGTAGCATGATTCTACACAGCTCAGTGAAGCGCCTTAGCACAAGACCTTTTTTTTTTGGAAGAATGGTCAACAAAGCTCTGCAGTGAGTGCGTATGTGAGTACCGTGTGGGAGGTCACTTCCAAATGTTTATTACAGCCAGACGACTACTCGTTTCAGGTAACTGCAGAATATTAGTACGTGGTCAGTCAGTGGCACCGTATACAGTTTGAAACAAACAGCACTCACCACGGGACAAAATGTACACGCGCTTCCCCTCCCCCCCCCTCCCACACACACAACGCACACGAACACAACACGTACAAAACACACGCACACACAACTCCACGCTGGCGGTCGCTGTTTGTTTCAAAAATGTCGAAGCCTATACAGAACATTGCACAGACAAGCTTCACTTTATTATTGCCAACATACACTAAGCTAGAGGATGTTTGAACCTCAGGTTAATTGAGGCGTCTGTAGTTTTCTTTTATTTTTAACCACAGTTCAGCAAACAAAAGGCGACACATTCAGAATTACCATTGCTTCATTTTAAAGGAACAGTCAATGAAGACAAAGAAAGATCTCAGGTTAGTCTCCGCCGATTCAGCTACAAGTGTAATTACCTACCTCCCACTATCTTTTGTTGGTTGTTTTTGTGCGTGTCACCTATTCATGACAATATTAACATACCGTCTGTGCAACTATAGTTGAAACATCTTTTAAACCATGCAGCCAGTTAGAACGCGATATCAAAAACTAATATGCACATTCTCTCATGACTTCCGCTTTTATAACACTTCTAAACTGATCTTACTATTCGCTTGAGGGCACTTGTTGAAATTGCAGAATGGAAGCAGCACAGTGGAGAAGTGATACAACGACTTGATTACTTCTGGGCCTCAATTCCGGAATCTGTACATATGTTTCAAATGGAATACTTATGAAGTTATTCAGTGAATTGTTTTTAATTAACTACCTGAACATTGCGATCCGTTGCTCAAGTAAAGTCCACTTGTTCATGTAATCCATATCGATAGCCCGAATTGTCCTATACGCACCATGCGCTTTTCTTTTTATTTTTTGAACTAAAAAAATAACCGCACTTTCGCCCGAAAGGCGAAGCATCGATTCTGATAGCAAATTAGCAGACAGCTTTAAGAAGTAAGGATACAAGTTTTATCGGAAGTATAAACTTGGAAACATTCGCTTACTAACTTAATTAACAAGCACAGTGTCAGCGCGCACAAGCAAATGTGAACGCATCACATTCGATGAGCGCGGACACTCGCTGTCAAAACGCTGGTGTCAGCAAGCGCGGCAGCAGCAGCGAGCGGAGCGACCTTCGTGCGATGTATCTCGGTTCAACGCAAGAGCGGCGAGATAACAGCGCGACCATAGGCACGAGCCGTCTGCAGATCGCTTTCAAGATACGGCGCGCGGTCGCGCGCGCAAAGCACGCACTTGTTGGCGGAGTCGAAGCCGCCTACCGTCCCTTCTGCGCTGCCTCCGTGAATTCCTCTTGCGCGCGGTCGCAAAATGCGCAGTCGCAAACAAATCACGCGTCAGCTATTTTCGTAACAATGCTACCAGAATGGCACAAGGTAGAAAATAGTCCTGATAATTTAAAGAGGTGGACACATTACGTCACTGTAATTTTAGAGACATTTAGCCTGTCCGCTATTCCGGCAAACGGGGGTGGTTTGGCCGGATTACCGGATTTGCGGGGGCGTAAACGTGGCGGCCGGAGCGGCGCAGCCGCCTGGTGGCGTAAAGTTCAACCAGACAAACACAGAGCTAAAATTGCAGTAACCCACTATATCCTGCTTCGCTAGTGGTGAAATTTTCGCCAGCGGCGTAATTGTGAACACGATTACGCCGTGGTCGAAAATTTACACCAGAAGAATACAGTATTTGGCTTTGTGTGTGTGGTTGAGCTTTGCACCACCAGCTGGCGCCACCAATCTGGCCGCTCACTTTACGCTCCCGCTCATCCGGCAAACAGCCCGCGCTTGCCGGAATACCGCACGCACTAAAATTCTCTACTATGTAGTATTAGATACGCGAAAGAATGACACATGTGGCCTTTTTACTTTTTTTTTACTAAATGTGTTGTTGCAGTTCAATTTATGCAAATTTTGACCATTGTTTCTGACTGTTGCATTGCACCATTCATACATATTGTTATTCTTTGTCAAAGTCGGGAAGTGAGGCTAGCAGACAACATGCAAGAAATTCTTCGTGGCCACGAGTGTGACGACAGCATATCTTCGTGGCGCGAGTACCAGCACCTTCCGCGCTGTGCTTTTAAAATGCGCACGTAGTACAGAAAGCCACGCAGTCCAGTGTTCCCGCTATATTCAAAATGAAGTGACTTAGTGACCATGCAAAATCATTTCCCGACGGTAACGCACTAACGCTCGAACCGCAGCTAACGAAGCAACAAAATCAATACCGGATACCCTGTGCCCTCATATGCATGCGGCGGGTTCATATACCAGCGTCAAAGCAAATAAAATATTACACAACAGCAAAAAAGTCGCACTTGGCGGTCACTTCAATAAACCAAACACTTGATCATAGCTAAGAGCTAACGTCGCTGAGTGAGCTTTGTTGAGAGCTTACGCATGCTTTTATTTCCCTCGCATGCACTGCAATAGCAAGTACATTATGAAAAGTCAAGAATAGACAATAATACATTTGTCAAGCCCACTGGCTAGCCCTTACGTGTGCTATAACAAAACACTAAAAATAAATTTAGTAACCAAATCCCACTTTACCTCACAAGGCACAACGTACGCTGATATGTCGGAACACGTAGTTGCTAAATTTTGTCACTGTCTGCCTGAACTTTCTTTGCGGGCTACATTGTCCTGTTCTTTGTCATCAACACGCGGAAAATATTGGGTAAAAGAATACGTCATGCATTGTGTGTAATGTACTTGAAAAGAAAACCGCTCACCTCTTACGATTTTTTAAAACAGAAACAGAGCAGTGCCGGCATGCGTTGACTCGAACTGCAGCCATCTTGATTATGGCACGGGACATCAAAGCGGTACTGCAAACAGTGCGTAGTGCGCGGTATATGCAAAGAAGGGCGTGTATGAAAAGGAAAAAAAACTTAAATTTTATTTTATAGTTTTTTTATGCAGTTACAATAATTTAAAACGGTTATATTTTAGTTTTGACTCCATTTATAGGCTAGAGATCCAGAAGAACCGAAAATTTCAGTTTTTTAATAGGTTTCTGTCATGGAGCTTTCACAGAAAATTTCTGTAAATTTTCTTTAAATTAACAGCTTTTTTTTACAGTGTGGTGTCCGCTGTCTATATCAGGGAATCTCGGCAATTGCAATTCAGCTTTAGTGCACATGTAAATTGTTCAGAAGAAAAAAAAAAAAAAAAAAACATTGAATACATGCCGAAGATATTTTTTGGACTGTACTTATTTTTGTGCTTGACGACCCCCAGCAGCAAAATGGGCTATGCGGGAGGCCGTATTTGCGGTCTTTCCTTTACTTTGACCCTCTGAAGTATTTTTTTCACTTTAACTCCTTTGTCCAGCCTCAAACATTGGTCCCTTCGTCCAACCGCAACCGCCTGTTGGAAGAAGTTGCCCATGCATTGTGAACGTGGTATCCATTTTCTGCACGTAATATGAGTCTCTTATTTGCTGTGTTGCAGACTTGAACTCCAGTTTTCTAGTAAGTAATGGGGAGGGGGGGCACCCCTATCCGAGTCACTCAGGCAATCTGATTAGATAAGATTCTTTTGCTATACAATCAGCGACAGCATTCGGGAAAGTTCCGACACATGGGGGCGCTTCTTCTGCCGAGCGATAATCTTATAAAGGCGGTTAGCCGGTGAAAAGCGGTCAGCGGAAAAATACGATCAACGTGTCACTATTTTCTAGTTTAGACACACACACGTGCTTCGCCGTAATGGTGCTCGCAGTATAAAGGTACGAATGAACAAATGATATTAAGCAAAATGACAGCGGGCAACGTCTGAGGCACTAAAATACGTGTCCTAGACCTGACGTCTCGTCGCGGTGACAAACGTTCTCGTCCGCTCGACAAAACTGGGGATGTCAATATGACAGTATATTCGACTCGTGGCCCGCACTGCTGAGACTGACGGAACCGTCTTTGTCCTAACGATAGGGTGGTGCTACGTTGCACGACGGACTTATGCTGCTACAAGAAGAAAAAGAAGCAGAACAAAAGTTTCTCTGCTTTAATGACAAGAAGTCATCGTGATACATCGAGTTCAGAGTTTCTGGGTACTGAGCACGAGGTCGCGGGATCGAATCCCGGCCACGGAGGCCGCATTTCGATGGGGGCGAAAACACCCGTGGTACTTAGATTTAGGTGCACATTAAGAAACCCCAGGTGGTCGAAATTTCTGGAGTCCTCCACTACGGCGTGCCTCATAATCAAAAAGTGGTTTTGGCACGTAATAACCCATAAGTTTTTGTTTCTGGATAAAACCGGAAGTACATCGTAATAAGAGCGCACAATTTATTTTAGCAATTTCGGTTTTGAAGGGGTACTAAAGGAAAGAGTACGTTGATATGCTTTAGCAAATCACACTTCTACAGTGTGTCAAAAAAGACCAATCCCACCGTTTTAAGAGGCTTAGTAAACCAGAAAAAGGCGCCAGAACGAAACACGGCTGGCGACCACGCCTTGAAATTCTCGCACCAGCAGGCGGTGCCGTCACATATTTTGACGGCGTCTGGTCGCGAGCCTAGTTATTCTATATTTTACAGGTAACGATGGGTTATATTTGGTCCTATAGGTTCCAAAGACTGAAGTTAGTAAATTGAGAGAACTTTAACGAGGGCCCACAAAGGCCGAAATACCAAAAACATACTTTGGAATCCGTGACGTCACACTAACATACATCGGCGATATGTTTTCATTTTCTTCATATCTTAATGAAGGTCTCGCAGCGACAGTCAACAATATAAAATAGAGGCTTCTGAGGGTACTTTATCAGTGTAAATCGACTTGGTGTTCTTCCGTTTGGGAAAATTGCACCACAATTAGGCACGGGAAAATATAAGGAGGAGAGAATTACTCGCGAGAGTCTTATAATCTTAATTATCATTAGCGTGGGAGCACCCACAGACCACACATAGATCACTGAATTGGTAGTCATTTCGATGAGCCTCGGTGAGCGGTGTCTCTCCAACAACTTGCAACGGAACGAAGGCTATATAGGGCTCCTGTCAGCCACTCAGTACAACTGGTGCCGGCTACTTGTTCCCGGGAAGGAAAAAGGGCTCGCCCCCATTCAGTGGCGTAGCCAGAAATTTTGTTCGGGGGGGGGGGGGGGGGGGGGCTCATTTTGCAGCTCGGCCTCCTCCTCATAGAAATTCTCGAGGGATCACATAAATTAAACATTATTAATAACTGCGTTGCCATTGCTCAAGATGCTGCAAACTAATTCTCGAACGCTACGCACTGTCAAGACAAGTAAAATAATTACTTTTTCATAACAGAATATACTCTTATGTCTCAAAAAATGTGCCCGAAATAACTTATATCAATGCATGCTTCCATGTTTTCTTTATGTTTAGTAAGTAAAGCAAGTATCACACGAACTTTAGAACTATATCGGTTTGAAACCAGCAAAGCTGTGCATGCCGCTGATATGAAAAGTATATAGGCCATGAAATGAACAAGTTGAGGACAAATATTTTAACAAAACTTTCTTAGCCTCCCTGCCTTTCTTTCGTTTGCGTCTCTCTCTCTCTCTCTCTGTCATTCAAAAACCTTGTTTACATTTTTGTACATATGCAACGACCAGGGAAAAATCTCAATGACGCTGTCCTTTGCTAGAATGTATTGCGCAGGAGCAGCTGTCATCGGTCGTGTATTGTGGGTAATTGCTCCGAAATTATAGTCGCAACAGAGAGCACATATCAAATGCAGGAGTTCTGCAAAATATACGAGGGCGCGCCAAATGAAAGTGAGCGAGTGCGAATATATGACAAACGGGGTAGTTTATTTAAAAGTAGTCTCCATGAGCATTTAGACGTTTGTCCCATTGACTAATGAGAAGCGTGATTCCTATCTCATGAAACTCCTTGTGCTGCTGCTTCAAAAAGTTTGCAACTGACTCTTTCACGTCATCGTCTCACACGAATCTGGTTCCCTTGAGCTGTTTTTTCGGTTGCCCCAAAATGTGGAAGTCGCAAGGCGACATGTCTGAGCTGCATGGCGGATTTTTCAGCGTTTCCCACTTGAAGTTTGCCAGTTTTGTGTTAACCACATCAGCGACGTAGGGACGGGCATTGTCGTGGACAGCGTTGCCATCTGGTGAAATTGGTCACCAGATTTCGGAAATCTGGTGAGAAAATGTAGAGCTCCTGGTGGCCAGGCCAACAAACTACTACACCAGACAAAATCTGGGGATATCTGGGGAAAACCACTCTACCGAAATTACTGTCTACCCGCGCTGCTCATCCAAACATTTAACACTAGGTAGCGCCTGCGGCCGCCACGATTCTAAGGCCTATATTTGTATTTGTTTATTTCTCATGAAATCCCTGTGTTGCTGCGCTACTGCTAGGGTACAGTGAACTATATAAAGCTTACTGTAGCTAAGGTTTGTGCTAGCGTGTGATGGGCTAGTGCTAGATTTCAACGTACGTATAGTTATAAGTCGTTTCAATAGACGGCACCGGCTGTTCTAGTGGAAGAATGAATTTACCGTGGGAAGCACGGGAAGAGCAAGGCCGGGCCACCGGCAATGCGTCAAGTGGCCAGCCAACACACATGCTGACGCTCCGCTCGTTTCGCTGTCACAAAAACCTGTTGCGCAGGCCGTCTTCGACGGAAACTTCCTGAGGATTCTGCAACATTCTGGGCTAGAATTTTCAAGTTTAAAATACCATGGGGGAAAAGCCCTACCAGGAACTTGCATTGTATGCACTGGCATGTCTTTCTTGCCCAGTGTCGAATGAAGTGGTGGAGCGTGTCTTCAGTCAGGTCACGTGTGTTAAGACGAAGTACAGGAACAAGATGTCGCTGAAAACTTTGGATTCCATTGCACGAATTCGCACAACGTTGGCCTCCAGGGAGGGGTGTTGCGTGAAGTTCACTATCACAGACGATATGCGACGCAGGTTTCGTTCAGGCGTCTACGATGCTCCCAGGGATAATTAAAGGCTTCTCATCGTGATTTTATATAAATAATAAGATGAGTGCTTGACGAATGTTAATTCTTGGTCATTTTTGTGCATTTTAAGGCAATCTTATTTTCTGGTGAAATCTGGGGAAACTTTAGCGAGTTTCTGGTGTCGTGCCGACTTTCCAATCTGGCAACGCTGGTCGTGGAGCAAGATGGCTGCATTACTCAATTTTCCACGTCGTTTGTTCTCGATTGCGACACGCAGCCGTTCCGGCGTTTCACAATACCTGAAACGATTGATAGCCTCACAAGAGTTAGCAAATTCTATCAGTAATGGCCCCTGACCATCGAAAAAAAAAAGTCAACAACACCTTTCCGGTGGAAATGACGGCCTTTGCTTTCTTTGGGAGGGGTGAATTCGAATGTTTCGACTGTAAGCTTTGTCGCCGTGTGTCAGGCTCGTAGTAGTGGCACCATGGTTCGTCCCCGATCACAATGGCAGACAAGAAGTCGTCACCCTCATTGTGATACCGGATCAAATGAGTCAAGGCAGCGCCGAACTTCTCCATTTTCTGGCGGTGGTTCAAAATCTTGGGCATCCATTGCACATAGAAGAGCCGATAACCGAGATGTTCATGAATTATAGTGTGAACCGAACCGTGACTGATGTTCACACGCTTTGCCAGTTCCTCGATGCTTATCCTCCGTTCTTGTCTCATCAGCTCATCAACCCTTGCAATATTGTTGGGGGTGATTGCACGATGGCTTTGGCCTGGTCTTGGATCGTCTTTGCAACTTTCACGTCCTTCATTGAACCGTTTGCTGGAACGCTTCACAGTGGCCAATGAAATGCAATGTTCAACGTACACGGCAGCCATACGGCGACTAATTTCTTTTTGGGGAAATACCTTCAGCTGTGAAAAACTTCAGGCTGTTCATCTTTTGGAGTGTCATTTATGTCATGGAACCATGCTCAACCCAGTGCATGAGAGCATTAAAGAACCTTTATCCTCACACCTGCGCGTCACTTTTGTAAATGAGAGATGCCTCTCTGCTACGCGCAAGCCTCGCAGATGATGAACCGAACCATTACTGCGCGGGGTGGGTAGGTTCACTTTCATTTGACTCTCCCTCGTACATTAGAGAGGAGAAGATACAATGGGATATACAAATGCGAAGATACAGCTTGATAAAGGGCAGAAGAAGTGTCAGTGCAAACAAAGTTCACTGCACGTACACACAAAACCTTGCAACAAGATCTAAAAAAAAATAAACTATGGGGTTTTACGTGCCAAAACCACTTTCTGATTATGAGGCACGCCGTAGTGGAGGACTCCGGAAATTTTGACCACCTGGGGTTCTTTAACGTGCACCTAAATCTAGGTACGCGGGTGTTTTCGCCCCCATCGAAATGCCGCCACTGTGGCCGGGATTCGATCCTGCGACCTCGTGCTCAGCAGCCCAACACCATAGCCACTGAGCAACCACGGCGGGTAACAAGACACCTAAATATACGTATAAGTCTCCAATAAATCCACGTATCTAAGAAAAAGTCACTGTATTTAATGCGTCAAACAAGGCAAATAAACATGTTGCACAATCACAGATTCACAGAATCCTAGATCCCGCCCCCATTCCATCCACTCCCCCCGTTGTATCGCGCACGACGCGCGTGCTCCCCGCTTTTCTCCTTTGCGCACACAAGACTGAGTCACCATCGTTGGCTCACCCATTCAACCCCCACGCTTTCACTCGCACATACAGCATGCGGCACTCGGTCACGATGTTATCGCCCTAGGACTTTATACGAAATATGAGGGCGGCGGCGACGGCAGGAATGCGCCTGGCGTGTCCATATAATTGCTATCGCAATAATATAATAAGAGTATTCAGCAACTGAAGCGTCCCGTGGCACGTTACTTTCCGCAAAAGAAATAACAAAATCAAACTTTCACCATGCCACAATTCACTGCGCCGCCACAATGCATTTTTTTTCCTTTTGTGGGGCCGGTGCACCGAAATGAAAGAAACGCAAAGGAAAGTATGTTCGCTGCAATCAAATGCCTACTTTGGGCACCTAATGTGGCTACCGAATGAATATCGAAGAAAACGTGAAACGCTTGGTCCACCGGGAACCATACGCATACTGCTCGGTGTCCTACACCGGCGAGACAAGGCTTAACGGAGAGATTGCACTCAAGCGAACGCGGTGCAATCCGTCGAGTCCCCACAGTGATGGCGGCGAGCAACCATTGTTTCTTTATTTTATTTATTTAAAATACCTTACAGGCCCATTTAAGGGCATTGGGTAAGGGGGGACACAAAGTAAGTGTTTCAACAGGAGTAAATAATATAAACATCAATACAGGCTTTCACAAGATAAGTAAAGCAGTACAGGAGTGGAGAATATAAATATCTATACATGCATTCACAAGATAAGTAAAACGAAGTTCAATAAATGTTTGTCTAGGCTAAGCTTTAAAGAGCGTAAACACAGTAATATACTCATGCTCACAAAAATATATAAATACAAGTGTGAAAAACAGCGAAGGAAAGCAGGTCAATAACATCCTTATACAATGTTTTTACAGGAAATTCAGCAATTCTTCGCGAAAAGCGTCACGATCTGTTATGTTCGCAATGTTATCAGGAAGGCTGTTCCATACGGTTATGACACGTGGCAGTGCTGATGCGTTAAATGACAGTGTATTACCGAATATGCGCATGAAACTATGGCTATTGTTAAGGCGACGTGACGTGCGCGCTGGTACTTCAAGCGGCAACACATGAGCTCGATTACCATGGACGTATCTATGGAAAAGGCAAAGAAGACTTATCGTGCGACGAGTTTCAAGTGGCTGGAGCGAAATATCTGCTTTGATCTTGGTCACGCTGCAAGTTCTGTCGTAGTTACTTGTGATGAAGCGCGATGCCCTGTTCTGAATTTTTTCTAGCATATCAACTAAATAATTTTGATGTGGTGACCATACTGATGACGCAAATTCTAACTGTGGGCGAACAAAAGTCTGATATGCTAATTTACGAGCTGTAGCAGGGGATTTACGCAAGTTCCGTCGAAGATAACCCAGAGTTTTCGAAGCTTTTGCGCAGATAGCCGTTATATGTGTACTCCAGGAAAGATGAGTTGTGAGTTCAATGCCAAGGTACTTGTAGGACAATGTCGGAGGTACGGCGGTGTTATTTAGGACGTAGGAAAAGTGAGAGTTTGAATGTTTACGCGAGAAGGACATAACTTTACATTTGTCTGAGTTCAGGGTCATCTGCCACGTACTGCACCAGAAACTGACAAGGTTAAGGTCGTTCTGCAATACTGAATGGTCATCAGATGTTTTTATTGTACGGTATAAAATGCAATCGTCGGCGAAAAGCCTTATCTGCGATGATATGTTTTGTGGAAGGTCATTAATGAAAATTAAGAAAAGAAGAGGACCAAGGACACTGCCTTGCGGTACGCCAGATGTAACGTCAGAAGTAAGCGATGAGTGGTTATTAACAACAGTGAACTGTTGCCGCAAGGAGAGAAAGTTTCGGAGCCAAGATAAAGTTAATGAATCCAGCCGGAGCGCGGATATTTTTGAGATGAGGCGACAATGAGCGACACGATCAAATGCTTTGGAAAAATCTAAGAATACACAGTCAGTCTGCTGTTTGTTATTCATGCTGGAATGTAATTCTGTTGTAAATTCAAGCAACTGAGTTTCACAAGATAAGCCTTTTCTGAATCCATGCTGGTTAAAATAAAAAAACTTATTTGATTCTAAATGGCGGTAGATATGCGATGCTATGATATGTTCCAGTAGTTTACAGCAGATGCATGTTAATGAGATGGGACGGTAATTTCGCGGAGAGTACTTGTTATCCCCCTTGAATACAGGGATAACCTTTGCGATTTTCCAGTCCAGGGGTAGTTCGCCAGATGCTAAGGATTTCCTAAAAATATGACACAAAATTTGGCTTGAAATTGTAACGGTATTTTTTAGTATTTTGGAGTTGATATTGTCTATACCGGAAGATGTGGATAATTTCAGATTATTTATTAAAGACGAAATGCCATCTGCTGTAATATCTATTGGTTCCATAAAAGGATATTCAAAGTCGGGAACTATGGGAACAGTGGAACAGTCTTCCTGTGTAAAAACAGATGTGAAAAAATTGTTAAACGCTACTGGACAATCAGCGTCAGACAGAGGGCTTTCAGCATCATCATGTAGCAGAATATTGCGGACAGTGTTAGCTGGTGATATGACTTGCCAGAATTTTCTGGGATTGTTGATTAAAAGAGATGGCAGGTCACGTGAGAAATATTTGTCTTTGGCTGCGCATAGCTCTTTGCAGTAAAATGTTAGAAAATCACTGTATGTTGCCCAAGATGAGGCTTGATTGTCCCTTCTGGCCGCCCGATAGAGACGCTTCTTCTTGTTTCTTAGTGTTCGAAGGTGCTTTGTAAACCAAGGATTAGATCTGTCATTCGCTATAACGTCATTCGCTATTGTCTCGTCTGCTAGCCAGAAAGCATCCAAAAGTCTGCCAGGTGAAAATCCACTCGGCCAGAGCAAACCGAACGCGCACCGAAGTGCGCCGCGCGGTGGTCGGGGAAACACAAGAAAAACGTATGCGCTCTAACTGGCTCTGGCAGCCCGCGGGTAGGGTAACGAAAACAAAAAAAATTCAAGAGGCTCAATGTGTCCGCGCGAATAATAGTCAAAGCAGAAAAAATAGATAAGAACGTAGTTACCTTGGCCGGCTTTAGTGTCTTGACATGGATGCATTGGCGTAGGTGAAAAAAAATGTTTCTATTTTTTTATGTCACATGACGGCACAAATGATCCACCACAACGCTTCGTCTCTTGTCAACTTGTCTGATAGTGTGTGATAGTGTGCTGCAAGACTTTAGAACTAAAGTCAATGCGCCTTTGTCGTCACATGGTTATAACAGCCTTAACCCCACAAAGTTCCGCAATTGAAAATCTGAAGCACAACTTTGTAAATGTCAATTACCCTTCACATCAAAAGTTTGTGAGATTTATACCTATAAAGTTTCGGAATTGATATCCATGCGCTCCGTAGATTGCGCGGCCTCCGTGAGGTGCCGCGGCGAACCCGTTCGCCATCAAAACGCCCTTGAAACTTTCTGCTCGGATGGGGCTGCTTCTGTTGTGTGACTCCCGGTGTATGGGCGTTGCCGCGAAATCCAGCCCGAGTTCGCAATGTTCGCTGTGAAATGTCTTTTCAAGCGTGAAAAAGATATTCTAGACAAAATCCAGAATGATTGCCGGCGCCGGGAGTTGCTTTGGTCGGCGGTGCATGGATGGATGGATGGATGGATGGATGGATACAACTTTCTTGTACGTCCGGCAAGGTTTAACGCGACCCGGGCTCAGGTCTCCCACGGGGGAACGTCAAGGCCCTGCCTCAACGCCACCTCACGGGCTTGCTGGACTGCCCACATCTGGATTCCGAGGTCTGAGCTGCGCAGAGCGGCGGCCCACCTCGACGACAGGGTCTCCGGAGTGACTGCCATCCCTCCTATAACTACACTGCCCTCCCACAGCAAGTGTTTGAGTGTTGCTGGTCCTTCCTGGCACAATTTGCACGTGTCGTCCTGATGCTTATCTGGGAAGATACGTTTCAGACGGAATGGATTAGGGAAGGTGTTCGTCTGGAGTTGTCGCCAGGCGATGGCCTGCCTCCTGTTCAATTTGGGACTCGGCGGTGGGTATATCGTTCTGGCGTTCAAATATGCACTGGTTATGTCGTTGTATCTGATGAGCCTGTCCCGTTCTGCTCGAGAAGCGTTCGCTATCGTGCGAGAGGCGTTGCCCTGTTCGGCGCGGCGGGTCATGTCTCGCACCGTCCGGTGCGCCGTCTCGTTTAGGTTCGGGAGCGCGTCGCCTTCCGTGGTGACGTGCGCGGGGAACCATATGATCCTCGAGCTCGCGGTTTTGGATCTGCCCGCTTTGGCCAGAATGGACAGGGCTTCCTTGGAAATTCGACCTTTGGCATAATTCTTTACTGCCGTTTGCGAGTCACTTAGTACGACTTCGCATTCTGGTTCTGTGAGGGCCCGCGCGATCACTACTTCATCCGCTATTTCCGAGTGTTTGGTGTATACACTGCATGTGGTTCTGATTTTTGACTCTGCGTCTATGACTACGGCGGTGTATGTTTGGCCGTTCGCATATTCGGCTGCGTCGACAAAGCGCGCGTTTCTCTCCCTGCCGAATGAACGGAGCAGAGCCTCGGCTCTTGCCTTTCTTCTACCTCGGTTGTAATCAGGGTGCACGTTTCTTGGGATGGTTGCCACCGTAATGGTCTCTCTGATTTTGTTGGGGATTTCCATTTTCTGGCCGTGCTGGTTGTGGTACGTTATGCAGCTGAGCGTGTTCATAATGTGACTTCCCGTCGTGGTGGTCGACAGGCGTTCGAGCTGCGAGATGCGTTGTGCTTCGGCTATTTCTTCCAGGGTGTTGTATATGCCCAGCTGAGCCAGGAGCTCGGTGCTCGTCGATTCCGGGAGGCCCAGGGCTATCTTGTACGTTTTCCTTATGAGCGTGTTGATCTTGTTCTTTTCCGCGGCGTACCAGTTGTGGTAGGCGGCTACATAGGCGATGTGGCTGACAACGAATGAGTGGATCAGTCGAATGACGTTTTCTTCCTTCATGCCCGCGTGTCTATTGGTTATTCTCTTTATGAGTCTCGTGGCGCTGGTGACTTTGCCTTCGATCTTCCTCACGGTTTCGCCGTTAGCTCCGTTGGCCTCAATGATCATTCCGAGGATTTTGATCTTGTTTACTTTGGGGATTGCATTTCCGTCTTGGGTGTACAGGCCGATTTCCTCGTACTCCCGGGGTCCTGTGTAGCTCTTTGGTGGCATGCCTCTGCGCGTGGGCTGGTAAAGGAGTAGTTCGGACTTGCTCGGGGAGCATTTGAGGCCCGTTCCTTGGAGGTACTCTTCCACTTTGTGAATGGCCGTTTGTAGTGCGTGTTCAATTTGCCCGTCACTGCCGCGGTCTGCCCATATCGTTATATCGCCTGCGTATACAGCGTGGTGGATTCCTTCGATTTCCCGTAGTTTGCTGGGGAGACCCAGCCTGACTAAGTTGAAAAGGAGCCGAGATATAACTGAGCCCTGGGGGGTACCTGCACTTCCCTGGGTTCGTTCTTCGGACTCGAGGTCGCCAACCATGAGGGTGGCTTTGCGATCGTTCAGAAAGTCCCTCACGTAGTTGTAGGCCCTTTCCCCCAGGTTCAGATTAGACACTTGTTTAAGGATCGACTCGTGAGCGACGTTGTCGAATGCTTTCTCCAGGTCTAGTCCTAGGATGGCTCTGGTGGCATGGATGGCACGGAGTCCTAGGATGGCATGGAGAGCACGAAAAAATTTGGGGGGGGGGCTGAAGCCCCATAAGCCCCCCCCCCTCCTGGCTACGCCCCTGTCACATAGGGATCACATTTAGACACCGCTTGCAGTATCGAACTTGTGACCTAGCTTTACGACTTGAGACGATACTAAATCCAAAAGAAATACGTTTGCAGCATTTAGAGCCCTCTGAGGCTTCCCAGTATTGCTTCTAGTGTTTTGAGGTCGAGGACTTTCATTTAGAGCAAAAATGCAAAAGTGAACATGTCATGTCATAGTCTGGAGAAGCTACAACACGGCCCGTGTGCTATATGGGACACGGACGGAGCTTCGCACCGTTGATGGAGACGGCAGCCTCAGCCTATATAAAGCGCAACGGGTGCTGTTACATTGGACACGCACGCGTTTATGCGCAGTCCAAAAGGGGAGGAGGATGGAAAAGCTCAGCGCGAATGCCGGCCGGCCGATGTTGTTCCGCGCACGCGTTAAGCACCCTCCACGACCGTCCCGCGGGCGGCTCGTCACGGAATTGGGTCATCGATGAGACCGGCCCACCTTGTCATTCAAGCTAACTTCCGGGACCGGCGCTTCCCTTACAAACGCTGCCGAGTGGCACCGGCCACAGCCGCCGATTCGGCAAAGAGGCGCTGGACGAGACGGCTCTGCAAACCGCGACTACCGGGACGTGGCTGAATTCGGTACTCCATCTCGAGCGATCGAGTACAAAAAGCAACGGCGCACAGAGGTTCAAGAACATAAATAACGGTTGGATGGATGAATGTAACGAGGGTGAGGATAACAAACGAGAAAACACAGTGAGAGATGCATTTGCATGCACAGAAAAATATGCCACGGCACAGCGCTGCAGCTTTACATATTTCATGCGGGATAGATATAGATCGACTGTTTGCTAGACAAACTAAATTCTGGGATTTTACATGCCAAAACCACGATATGAGTACGAGGCACATCGTAGTGGGGGGACTCCGGATTAATTTTGACCACCTAGGGTTCTTTAGCTTGTCTATCAACAAGAAGCTTTATTTAGCAACAACAACCCATTGCATGGTACGCGGTTGTTGTTGCGTTTCGTCCCCGTCGAAATGTGGCCGCCAGGTCCCGGATTTGATCCCGCGGTCTCGGGCTTCACCGCGCAACGCCGAAGCCACTACGCCACCTCGGCGGGTCTGTTCGCCAGATGCGCTTTTCACCCTTGTGATTTTTGATGCGATTAGCATTATTAGGCTGCTTCACACCATTTCCGGTGCCCCGTGTACGTCCGAATTTCACAGTTTTCCACTTTCATGCCATCTTGAGTCACCGGGTATGTGTCACTATTCAAAGAACATCTTTGACTAGTAAGCTGTTGGGCTAGTTAGTATGACATGATTTTTGCAAAGGAGAGCGTAGAAGCGTTGCGGAAATAGATGTGGACAGGAAAGACGCTCACTTGCGCTAAGTATATTTTCAGAGAGAAACCACCAGGAACATTGTTGCGCATGCGCTGCCATCAATATTTGTGAAAAAAAATAGCTTGGAATTTTTATATTTTTTTATGTGTAAAAATCGCCTAACAACGGGGCATGTATCATTACAATAATGACAGCTAGTGTCGGTGATAGCAACAACGGCACGTGCAGGTGGCCTGACAAATTCCAAAAAGAAACCTTCGGGGGAGGGGGACAGAGGAGGGGGCGTGGAAACTTCAGTCAAGGGTGAGGAACGGAAATTCCTTATCCATCAGATGCACTGACGGGTTACTAATACAAAGACTAGCATGAGCGGGGATCTGACCAGCCTCGAGGATTTCCCTTTCGAGTCTGCCTTTAGATCTGCCTATAATCTCAGTTTTATCGAAAAGGGGTTTACAGCCACAAACGCTGCAGTGCGCAGGAAGGGTGCGCGGAGTTGCTCAGGGCTTTTAAAGATGAAGAATGTTCCCTTAGCCTGTCATTTAGACAGCACCCCGTCTGCCCAACGTAAACTTTCCCACAGCCGAGTGGTATCTTATATACCACTTCGGTGGCACAGGAGGCGAGGGGTTGCGTGCGTTTCTTTTCACAGGTCTTCTTCTTATGGCCGTTTGCAAGGGCGCACAACCGAGAAATCTTGAGAGGAGCTGTGAAGACGACGTCAACGCCGTGTTTTTGCCCGATCCTTTTTAGGTTGTGTGAAATCATGCGGACATATGACATCACGGCTACTTATTTGGCCTCTGGCGTGGCATAGCATTTGGTGAAGCCTGGATCGTCTTTAAAACAGCTGAACCCACTGCGACTAACACACTCGAAGGGAATCTCGAGGCTTTGAGACGAGTCACTTGTAGGTCAAAACAATGACCGACCCTGTGTGCACAAGACTTGGTCAGGGATGACTTGTAACACGACGAAGCTATGCCCCATTTAACCAGTCTGGTGTGAGAGGAGTCAAAAGGAAGAATGGTCTTTTTAGTACGCGGCAAATATACCCAACAAATGTGATCGTCACAGTTAAAATAGAGTGATAAATCTAAATACTGGGATGTGCAATTGTCAAGAAGTTCGACTATGAAAGATAACGAGAGTGCGCATTGTTTGAAACAAAGCAACACTCGCTCAGCTACTGTAGTGATCATTTCATTATGCGGAACAGATAAAAAGACAAGAAAATCGTCCACATATCTATGAACCTCAAGAACAATGTCCTCGTTCAATTCATGCTGAAACAAACAGTCAAATTTGGCAAAGAAAATTTCGCACAATATGGGCGCCACACACGATCCAATACATATACCCTTTTTTGTATGTGAATCTTACTGTCAAAGTTAACAATGGTAGAGGTGAGGTAGCAGTCCAAAAGCTCAAGAAAACCCTCTGCCGGGATAAGGTGGTCGTTCTGAAAGGCAACAACACCGTATGAATCAATTGCTTCCCGGACAGTTACAAAGAGTTCATCATGCGGTACAGAATAATATAGCTCGCCTCCGGTACTCCCATGCTCAAAGTCTGCACGAGGCTGTCCGAATGCTTGAGCACAAGTGGGTCCTCTGGTGCGAGCGCTTTGAGATGACGCCGAAAAAATTAGTGACGGTGCCCTGCCAACTGTCTCTTTCTATTACTATGGCTCGGAAGGGACATAGTGGTTTGTAGGTTTTTGCAGCAAAGAATACACTGAGGCCGTTCGCCTATGCAACGCTTTATCCGCTTGCATAGTGCGTTAAAGCACACTCTAGTGCTTATCGGAAACAGTCACGTGGCTCTTTAGATCAGTCGCACTGGCTCACCCCACTGTACCCGTGATGTGTACGCTAAACCGTACACTGTGCGTAGAGTCGGCGCGCCCTGTTTACACCAATCGTCGCCGACGCGGAGCTGTCGTGGAGCATACTGCTCGTGCTCACGGCCCCTGCTGTGTTCAAAGAACGCAGCGTCCGGTATGCGTGTTGCAGTTTGATTGCACTGTACCGTCAGTGACCGCTCTTGCTCCTGCAACTTGGTTCGGGGCTTCGTGGAAGTTTTCCTGGCAAACGACAGGCGGCGACAACTCAGTAAAGCAAGAGGGAGTGCGGACTTATAGTTTCGCTGTGTTCAGCCGGGATAGGCGATATCTCCAATTTGTGCAATTGTAAGCTCCTTGCATAGGTTTTAGGTGTTATTCCTGTTCGCTTGCGAGACAGTTTGCGCGAGCGTTCTCAAGAAAGCCAGGATAGAACATGCATCTTTACGGAATGCCGAAACGTTGTATTTAGTCCGAAATCTCCGCTCATCCACGCTGAAACAAATGTCACACGACGTCTGCCATGTTCTGTTCAATGTCCACGCTACATGCTGTTTTAAGTTCACACTGAGAACTTCAAGTGATTTTTGCACAAATAATTGTTTACTATTTGCATTTAGGAGGTGGCTGCGCACCTAAGTTAAGCAGGAGGTATTTGTAAAATTAACAACGTTAAAATTAACAAATTAAAATTAAACTTAGGTACGTGGTCTCTTGAAATCCTTAAACAATGAACACGGCATCCATGCGAAGCTAAGCACTAGACGAGGTGTATTACTTTATTTTCTGCAGTACAATGTGGACAACGAACGCGAGAAAATTTGGTTGAGTAGTGACACGAAATTTCTTGCGTCTTGCTTATTTTGCTCCATTAGATTAGACACGTCACGGGAATCTCAGGTTAGTGGTCACGTGGTATCCGGAACCACTGAAGCATGCATCAGTAATAGCCTATTGTAGTCACATAATGAACGTTTTGCCGAAAGTTGGATGCATGCTACATAGGACATTCCTTTTCATTTCAATCTGAGCTTCTATTCGAGACCGCGTACAATAAGCTTGGTCCTCTGTAGTCGCTTCTCTCAGAACGGACGCAGCGCCCTTATCACCTTCTCCCCCCGATATACTGTCATCTAAAGCTTTCAATTAGGGCGGCTTTGACTACAGCGACGTGCCCGCGCATCAGTCGTGACAACGACACCTCGATTTTCTTGGCAAGCAAACCGTATACGCCGAGAAGCCGCCCTCTATTTGGCACGGGTTTTGAATTTTAGTGGTTGGTTGGACGTTCGAGAAATTGAGGTCTCATACCGTGATTACGGAGCCGGTAGCTACAAAAAATAAAAAAAGCAGAAGAAAAAGAAGGAAACAATGGCGCCAAAGTTTTAGGAGCCATAAAAAGAAAATATATTTAAGCTGCATTAAAGTCGGATACAACTCAAGTCTGCAGTGAAGCCCCGCCCACGCGCTCATAACCGCCAGCCACTGTGCCTCCGCGAGGCTGCACATAATTCGTACTTCAAGCTTCCCCTGTTACCTAAATAAGGCGGTAACCACAAAAATAAAATTATAGGCGCGTAATTTTGTACGTCTTCACTGGTCTATTATTGTGGAACGCTGAAAGCCTAATGCTTTATTGAACTTAAATAAAACGCTTACTTCGCTGCAATTATTTATTGTCAAGTTTCACTTCAGTTGGCAGCGAAGTTTCATGAGTAAAACGGGGTAAGCAATGAAATGACCTGTAGCGCGGACTTTTGAAGAAAGAAACACTCAGACTCCATACACTTTGTCCATGTCTGTTGCACATCTCATCGCTTCCGCCGATGAAAAGACTCTTCAAGAACAGCAGACGCTCCGGAGGTATCAAGTGCGACGCCATATTGAAATGGTCGCATGACGACGATCTTGTTTGCTTCTGTGATTGGCTGGCGGAGTAACAACCCCACGCGGTCTGTGTGCCTTGGTTGGCAACTGCAGTTTTTTAAAGTTGTATCCTACTATAGCAGAACAGTTTGCTATAAACCAAAACCAACCCTCTCTTAACGTGAGCAAGGATTTGGTAAGCCAACCCGCCGTGGTTGCTGAGTGGCTATGATGTTGGACGGCTGAGCACGAGGTCGCAGGATCGAATCCCGGCGACGGCGGCCGCATTTCGATTGGGCGCAGTGCGAAAACACCCGTGTACTTATATTTAGGCGCACGTTAAAGAAGTCCTGGTGGTCAAAATTTCCGGCCTCCTCCACTACGGCGTGTCTCATAACCAGAAAGTGGTTTTGGCGCGTAAATTTAACTAACTTGGTAAGCCAGAATACATGTGAAAAACGAAATGCGGTTGGCGACGCCGCCTTGAAATTCCCGCAGGAGCTCGTGTTGACGTCACTGATTTCGACGGCGTCTGCTCGAGTCTAGTTAATTCTTTACGGCCAAAATGGCACGGAATAATGTATGATGAACTTCATTAATGCCCTAAAGATCAACCCTTAGGTTGACGCAGGCGGCTCCCACGTCGGGACATACGTTAAAGTGGGGCAAAGATAAAGGAAAAATTTCCATGTAGGGACATAAAGGTTGTGTTGGGCAATAAAAATTAATAAAAGTAAAATAATTAAAATAAGAAACTAAGCCTGCCTACTGCCCCCGTAGGGACAGTAATGTTTAACCTTACCGCCGTGTCGTGGGCCTTCTGGACGGCCTTTACTTGATCTAAAAGAACTCCATTGTGAAGGACTCGTCGCCACCAGTCTCTTTCCTTGTCACAGTCTGTGAAAGACAAAGGACACTGCCAAAGCATATATCCGGAGTAATGATGCCATTACACTTCTCGCAGTTGATTGATGCCTCTCTTTCTGGATATAGCTTGTTAATAAAGTTTGGACTCGCATAAGTTCATGTCTATAACAATCTCAATGTCACCGCTTGAGCTCTATTGAGCTTAGCCTGTGGCACTGGGAATTCCATTAGGTTCATGTAGTAATGCTTCGTGGTTTCATTATATGTAAGTAATTAGTCCCTGTTCTCCTCCTGTATATTATTATGGTCCTTGTCGCGTAGTGCACGGATAGTATAAGTCCTCGTGCAGCTGCGTTAGCCATCTCGTTTAATTTCTTCCGAGATGGATCGACAGATAGTATGTGTGCAGGAAATCAGCAGATTTCGATTCCTTGGCTGTCCATCTCACCGATCAGCTGGGCAGCCCGTTTGGTTAGAAAGCCTTTGGTAAAGTGTCTAATAACCATCTTAGAGTCACTGTGTGTTCACGTCCACTTATTATTCCTTAAAGCCAATGGTATTGTTACTTGTTCCGCGACTGTCGTGTCTTTAGTCATGATTGTAATAGCATCCCAAGTGAGTCCATCTGTATCTGCTACTACTGCCGTAAAGGCTTTCTTTCCTGCGACCCATGCAGCATCTACAAAAGCCGTATGTTCTCTGTCGTGTTCTATCTCTTGCAGGAAAGCTTTGACCCTTGCCTTTCTTCTTTCCAGGTTGTGCACCGGGTGCATATTTCTGGGGAAGGAGTCGTCTTGATTATCTCTCTTATGCTTTCTTTTAGTTCTACTGTGTCTTCACCTGAAGTTTTGGATTCGGTTGGGTACCACCTTACCTCTTCGAGTATTGCTCTACCTGTCCTTGTACCAGATAGCCTCTCTCTACAGGCAATTTGCTGAGCTTCAATTATCTCGGCTATTGTGTTATGGAACTCCAGTTTCATTATTTTATCATCCGGCAGGTTAACCGGTAACCCAACTGTTGTTTTGACAAGCCCTTTTGTTAATCTGTTGAACTTGTTTAGCTCTGTCTGTGTTCAACTGAGCATCCCAGCCACATATGAGAAGTGACACAAGGCGAAAGCGTGGACCAGTCTCACCGCGCTCTCCTCTACCAATCTTCTGTGTCTGTTAGCGATTGTCCTTAGTACTATTATTACCTGCTTAGTCTTGCTCGTGATGTGTTGTATTGTTGTTCCGTTTGCACCGTTTGCCTCCAGGAATAACCTTATGACTCAAATGGATTCTGCTTGCTTAATAGATTTGCCTGCATTCGTGGTTAGTACTAACTTCGGTTCTTCCTCGGGAACATATCCTCTCGGTTTTCTACCCATTCTCCTGTTATTGAGTACTAGGAGTTCGGACTTACCAGCAGAGCATTTGAGCCCCATGTCTTCTGATATGGACTCTAACTCATAAATACTCTTCCGAAGTCTGCTTTCCGCCTGTCCCATACTTCCTTCAGCGGTCCATACAATCACATCGTCTGCATAAATGGTAAAATGAATGCCCTCTATCCCTTTTAATCCCTTTGCCACTTTTGACATGGGCACGTTGAAAATCCCAGGTGACAAGACCGACCCTTGTGGCGCCCCTCTGTCACCGAGATCCATCTTCTTTGATGTAATATCCCCGAATCTAAGGTGAGCTGAGCGATTGCCGAGAAAGGTTTTAACCACTTCATAGGGTTTTCTGCCCAATTCCAGTTGGGAAACGACCTCAAGTATTACTCTATTCTTAATTCTGTCAAAAGCTTTTTCGACATTAAACCCCAACGGAGCTCGAGTGTTCTTTGGTTTGGCTAAGAGCAGTTGATGTTTGATGAACAGCATGACATCTTGTGAGGACAAGCCTGGTCCGAAACCAATCAGATTGTACGGCGCGATGTCATTGTCCTCCACATATTTCGTTAACCTGTTCAATATGACATGCTCCATTGCCTTCCCTAGACATGATGTTAACGAAATTGGCCTGAGGTTATCCAAGTTGATTTGTTTGCCCGGGTTTAGTATTAAGATAGGGCTGGCAGCCTTCCATTCTTCTATATATACCCCATATTTTGCATAATTCATTAATGTATGTGGTCAGATATTTTATTGAGTCTTCGTCTAGATTCTTAAGTAATCTGTTGAATCTGACCTACTATTCAAATCATACAGTGCAGTGCGTGCCCCACTTTCCGTGAATTCCTGATGCACATAGTGGCATTCTACATCAGCCTGTAACGCCTCGACCGGAGAAACGAGTGAGGGTCAGCGGTGGAAAGGTCGGCGTCGACTCGGTTGGTTAGACCTCGTGGAGGAATGTTCATGAAAGGGAAGGCGTTAATGCGTCAAACTCCGTGTTCAATATAAACTGTCTTTTCCTTGCGCCCGCTTTTGTGGTCAACGGCCGGTGGTTTGGGTTCGGACTTCCACCGTCGGTACAAAGGCGCCGATGAAAAGGAGGCCTGCTCTCGCACAGCCGCGGTAGCTCATGAGCATGACTGATGAGGTCGCGGTCGCCCATGCGAGGTCGATGTCGCTCATCCTCCTGGGAAACAAAACCCCAAGCTGGCTGTGCAAACGCTACTACAGTAAATTATTAACGGCGCTCTGAGTCTCGTCACTATTTTTTTCTAGGGTGTCGACGCGTAGAACCTTCAATTAACGCAAAAAGGAGTGATTTGTCGAATATAATATGTCAGTGTTTGTGTGAAAGGAAAGGGACCGACAACCAATTTGCGTGGTACCCATTTTTTTAGTGCAATGGAAAGCTTACCGGTCAAACTGTGGAAACATGCATTGCTAATGCGGAACACTCCATGGAACACATCTTATAAGAATTTTTCGACCTGCAGTGAGGGTGTATTTAGCATTTCACTGGAAGCATGGTGGAAACAGTGAAACGTAAGCGCGATAGTGATTATATGCCGGGATTGGTGGGAGGCAAAGGACAAGTGCGGCCGTCGCTATGAGAAAGTATTATTTTGTTTATCAAGCCGATGTTGCTGCTATTAATGTTTTCAGAAGTGTTAGATTATTTCTACAGTAAGAGCTACGTGCTTTCGTGGTTTCCATTTCAAGTCATTAACAAGTCAAGGGTGCTTTTTATCCAAGCCAAGTTAAGTTCGCTAAAGTAAAACGACGCTTTTACACGCAATGAGCAGTTCAGCGCGCTGCCCTATAGCCGCGCGTGCGCTTTTGATTTTCGAAGTATGTCGTCTCTGGAAGACCTGCGCGAGGTCGAACAAAGGATTCTAGCTCATATGTGTGCATTATAATTTCGATCTCGCGCGTACAACAGCAATCATGCGCGCCTCCATGCATTGAGGGACGCGAACGCTGCTTGTTAGCGTGTACATCTTTGCTTCGTAATGCGCATAGAAAAAAGCGCACAAGCCTCATGATATACGAACTGTAACTACAAGCAAAAAGTGTGCGGTACTTATTAGCGGCCGACTTACGTGCAGTAGTCTCGTATACTACATCCGAAGTACCAAGGATTCACCACCAGTTCGCGCCGCTTACTGGTTTTATTGCGATAGCAATTATATGGAACTCCAGGCGCAGTTTTGCCGTTGGCCGTGATGTCGCGTATAAAATCCAAGGGTGATAACGTCGCCACGTGCCGTGTGCTGTATGTGCGAGTGAAAGCGTGCGAGTGTGAGGCGATGATGGTGGGTCTATCTCGCTCGCACAAGCGAGGAAATCGGGGAGGAAGCGCGCCCTCTTCCATCGCGCGCAAGGCAGTGGGGTGAGGGAAGGGAGGAGGGGTGGGCCTTTTACTTCGGCGGCAGCTGCATATGCCGCGACCACGCGGGCGTTATCTTGAAAGCGATCTGCGATGGGGGCAGAGTGCGCAGAGTGCTAACAGCTTTGTGTGCGCTGTGTTCTCGCCGCTTAGTTCGCGTTGAAGCGAGATGCAGCACGAAGGTCAATTCGCTCGCAGCTGCTGCCACGCTTTATCACTCCAGTGTTTTGACAGCGAGTGTGCACGGTCATCGAGTGAGACGTGTTCATCTTTGCTTGTGCGCGCGTGACACCATGCTTGTTAATTCAGTTAGTAATTAAGCGAATGTTTACAAGTTTATACGGCCGATCAAACTACACCACCCATTACATCCACCCATTCGTAGCAATTGCTATGAATGCGTGGATGTCTCATTTTTTCTTAATTAATGACTAACCTTACTTCGTGTGACTGTCTACTAATTTGCTATGACAATCGATGCTTCGCCTTTCGGACGCAACTGTGGCTTCTTAAAACAAATATGAATAAAGAAATGGTCTGCTCGCAGGGAAGAAATAACTAGTCCCGAGTGAAGTGTTTCGCACAAACCAGCATTGTTAATGAAAGTGGCCTGTAGGGCAAGTTGGTACATAGTTTTACTGGGAAATAAGCAGCAAACTTGAAAAGAGAAAACCGAGAGGCACACATACACAAAGCCACAGGAACTTTGCTGGACTAACAACAGAACTTCATTCTTGAAAACAACTTCCCGAAAGTATGCATTGAATATGCGCAAGGCACAACATATCAAATACACTGTGACCGCCAATACACGGTGTAGACATGCCAATAGGGATCAAGAAATTGAAGCTGTTTCTTGGTTAGGATTAGCGGTGGCGCGCTCACACACTTTTCGGGGCCAAGTTTAGAGATGTGATCAGCTTCAATCAACTCTCTTTCTTGCTGCACCTTGGCCTTCCCCACGTCCTATACGTTACTAAAATTGGGAGTGCGACCTCACTTCTGTTATGATTGGGGGCTCAATCCCATCGCTCGTGATCCGTTGTCAAGATTGGAGTCCGGCATGAATTCGAAGGTAGCTGGCCCATGCCGTCGTCCAACTTATCCACGCTGAGGACGTTGATGAAGGGAAGGACTGCTTCTCATCGAGAACGAGGAATATGGGTTTATTTACAGTATTTATATCAGTCTAGCATGACTGCTTGAGAGAGAGTGACCTGAGCAGCCGCACAGCAGCGGTTTTTAAACACTCGGTCCTCTCCCGATACAAGGTGATGCGAACGTTCGTTTAGTCATCGCAAACTAGCCGCCTTCCCGCCGCACGGTTTACACACACACACGCATACACACAGGTGCGAAGGTCCGGAGCCGACGTCAGAGGGGCCCCGTAGAACTCGGAGCCGTTCCGGGTAGCGCGTTGTCTTGCGTCTTGGTCGGTGCGTGGGAAGCAGCGCAAACGGCGTTCCCACGGCAACTCGCGCACCCGTAGCAGATCAGGTCCGCGTTGGGGAGTTTGGGAACAATAGTTGGCCTGCCGAACTCATTCCGTCACAACGGCGATGAGGCTAGATGTTGGCGGCGGGTTCAGCACAAAGCCTGCTTCATCGAACGCATCCTAGCTGAAGCGACGGAGAGGGGGGGATGCGCGTCTTGTTCCCCGACACAAAGTCGATTTAGTCACGCTGTGGCTAGAGGTTGGCGGCGATGCTCCCGAGATGTTGCTTCCACAGTCGCAACTGGGTGGCAAACTTGCACTGCAGCTGGCCGTTCTTAACACTCCTTAGGTACAAGATTAGCATGTTCACGCATGCGATCATTCACGCAGCGACTGGTTTGCCCTGTGTATTATTTTCCTCAAGTCATCGGAACACTATACACCACACACCATGCACGTACCCAGGATTTTTTTTCTCGGGGGGGGGGGGGGGGCAACCCAAGGTAACTTCTATGCAAATGGGGGGCAGGTGTACGTTTACTAATACAAATGTGAATACCGTCCACTATTCACCATAAAAACGCGCAAACCCAGCATAGAGAAATGAAATAAGGTGTATTTTAGAGGTACGCCTGTGCGATACACCTCTCCTTTAGTTGGCAAACAAGCTACTACGTCAAATGGACTTGCGCAAAAAGGAGCGCAGGAAGAACACTGCCAAGAACAATTAAAGAAGCCAAAGTGTAAAATAAAGATTACTTTAGTAGAATACAACTTAAAAAAATACAGTTGGCAACCAAGGCACACAAACCACGCAGGGTTGTCTTACTTCGTCAGCCAATCACAGAAGCAAACAAAATCGTCGTCATGCGGCCGTTTCAAAGTGGCGTCGTACTTGATTCCTCCGGAGCGTATGCTTTTCTTGAAGAGTCATTTCATCGGCGGAAGCAATGAGATGTGCAACAGACATGGGCAAAGTGTACGGAGTCTGCGGTGCTGTTCATTTCACTGCTGAACCCGTTTTACTCTTGAAACTTCACTGCCAACTGAAGTAAAACTTGACAATAAATAGTTGTCATTTCAAGTATATTATATCAGTTCAATAAAGACTTAGGCTTTGGCCATTCCACTATAATAAGCGAGGAAAAAAGTACAAAATTAAGCCCTAATATTTTCATTTTTATGGTTACCGCCTTATTTGGGTAACAGGAAGAGTTTAAGTACGAATTATTTGCAGCCTCGCGGAGAAACAGTGGCTAGCGGTTATGAGGGCGTGGGCGGGGTTGCGCTGCAGACTTAATTTGAATCCGACTATAGCAGCGTTTTTGAATTACCTCTGGAATATTTGTAGAGAAATATATATTTGCGGAACAATTACAGTTCTTTTGGATCCCTCGTTTACTGCTCTACCGAGTGAAGTGCTTACCTACTCGTGTCGTTATTTGGGAAGTTACGTAAGGATGCGTGGCTGCCAGTCCCGTACAACCGCGCAGGGCGCAGGACGCTGCGATTCTAGACGTTCTACGCCCACCCCGGAAGGTTAGAAAAACACTTACATAAGCACAGCAGAGAAGTGGCTACGTTAGGCTGCTCGAATGATAACTGTAGAAGCGTCACGCAGAACACACGGAACTGTTCTCCACTTCTTTTTTTCTGTTCTACGTCATCTTTAAATAAATATATCTTGATCCATAAATATTTTCATAAACAACAGTTAAATTTGCTAATTTTCGCTTTTCCTTCTTGTTTGGCTCTTGCCTTGGCTCTCTCCCTTAGTAGATCGCTTAATTTCTCAACTCCTTGTGATTCTTGTTTCCAGTTGGGAATTTTGCACGAAAAAAGCTCTACAATGAGGGATAAACCAGACGAGTTAACGGGTGACCGTCAGACTGCCTATGAGTTTAAGGGTTATTGCAGGATTTTATGATGGAAGCTGTCTAGCATTATATTATTTTCCACCTTATGTAACCCATATCCGGGGTATGTGGTTCCGAGGATCTGTCAGCGCCGCGGCGAACCATTACTCGAGGAAATAATGAAGCAAAAAGAAAAGTTAAACGCAATTGGCGCTTTCTCTGGCCGCAACTCGTTCCACGTGTATGCAGACCAGCCGACCACGAACCGAATCCCTTTCCTGGTCCCTGGATCAGTCTAAACAAAGAAGGCTGAACTAACGAAGCAACAGCGATGCGCGTGACCGTCGAAAAGACGGTGACAACTGAATGCATCTCGAGTTAATCGCGTGGGCACCGAATCGATGAGTAAACTGTCCTTCGCACTCCAGGAGATGCCAATAACTACCGCCATCCAAAAGGAGTGAAAAAATGCAACAGAATGCTGACCGCCGAGTAGCTGTCAAGTTTCAACATTGATGTGGCGGCGCTTTACGAATGTGTGTGAGAAGTGGTGGCGTGGGCGGGGAGGGGGAAGGGGGGGGGGAGCCCGGGCCTCCCCGGGCCCTCCCTCGGGTACGTGCCTGCCACACACGTTTCGCACGTGCAAGACTTCGTGACATGCTTGGTATTGCATGCACGCACTCCTTCGCTAACCGTGCTGCGAGACCCTCTTGCAAAGTTTTGCAAGCTTACAAGGTGCAGAGCATACCAACGTGACGTCGCTTTTGCCGCAGTCTTTTTTCAATCTGCGTGAGATACCATGTAACACATGCGGCATGGCCACCAGGTTCTTTTTTGTTTTTTCTCGCACTTCGCGATCCCTTGTGTGTTTCGTTATCAAACGCTTGTGCAGAGATTCGGCCCCTACAGTGATCATTGTCTTAGGATAGCCTGCCGCTAATAGTCTCCTCTCCTGCTGGACGGCACTGCCTTGCATTTGATGCGCGCAGCCCCTTTCCACCACATTAGACAAGCACTAGTTGGATATATGCCACGCTTGACCAGTTTCGAGTGGTCGGATTGGTGCGGTAGCAGCGTCTTTTTAGTTCTTGGACCATGAACCCAGCCAAATCTAAAAAACCTGATTTGAATTTTCTTGTGGTTGGTTCTTTGTGGGCGAAACACAGATGTGGAAAGCAAGACTGAAACACTGATAAGACACTGCGAATGATGTCGATGAGACAATCGATTCGTCCGATATTTAGAAGAACAAGGAAATCATCTACATACCTAAAAACACGGGCAACACGGTCATAATTCAGGGCGTCAGAAAGAGTCTTATCAAAGCTCGTTAAGAAAATACCGCGCAGTACCGGCGCAACACTGGACCCTATCGTATGGCATTCTTCTGTAAGAATATGTTGCCTTCGAACTTAACAAAAGTGGCCGACAGATAAAAAGCTAAATGTTCCATAAGAAATCACCGTTGAGAGGCCACAACTACCTTAAATAGACGTCTCCACTTCGTATTCAATAGCTTCCCGCTGTTCCTCTTCAATACGGCGATGAGCATTCCTTACACGTTCACTATAAGGCAACCCCCTATTCATTAGCACCTATTCAGAAGTCGACGCAGCGTTGACGCAGACTGTAGACGGGTCAACAAAAGACCCGTCTACCTTAACCTAAAAGCCTGAACTAATTTATGAAAAGGACCAACGTCGAATATTACCATGGGAACGGCTTCAGCCTCGGGTCCCCACACTGCTGCGCGCTTGAGCCATATGCGGTGGCGAAGGTGCTGCATAGGAGGGAGAGTTCGGCGAAATGGTGCGATATCATGGGCGGGATAATAACCCGAGATAAAAAGTAGTGGCCCCTGTCTGTGAGAAGCTGGCGAGGAGCTCCGTGGTGTAAGATGACGTCTTGCAGCAGGAAGTCTGCGTCGTCGGTAGCACAACTGGTCTAAATGGCACGTGTGTCGGCATAGCGGGTTGAATGATCCGTTGCAACGGCGATGTACGTATTTCCAGCTCTGGAGGTAGTGAGAGGGCCAAACAGGTCGAAGTCAACACGATAAAAGGTTCGGTAGGTATATCAATTGGCTGGAGGGTTCCAGCTGGAAGCAAAGCAGGCTTCTTACGATTTTGGCATGCTTTGCAAGCAGCGAAATAACGTCGCACGGTACGGTAGAGTCCAGGCCAGAAAAAAACCGTCGCTGGACACGGTCGTAGGTCCTGGAAACAGCCAGGTAGCCAGCGGTTGGGACATCATGGAGTTGCGCGAGTACAGTTGCCCGTAGGTGAGAAGGAACGACTATCAGCAGCTGACGCCCTTCTGGGCGCTTATTTCGGCGATATAAGATGCCGTCCAAAACGAGGAACAAGCTAAGCGAGGGATCTGACAGGTCATGACGGAGGCGGCTGATGAGGTCGTGCAAGGGTGTATCACGTGCTTGTTCCTAGCTGATGTGGTGGAAGGCGGAGAGCGTGAATATTCCATCAGTTGCATCACTGTAGTCAGGAGCGTCGACGGGGTGCCGAGACAGACAGTCGGCATAGACGTATAGTGCCCAGCGACCTAGACGACCCGTTGGATCCTTAAATGTCGAGAGCCAACAGAGAGCGTTATGGTCTGTGGTAAAAGTGAAAGGTCGACCGTATAAGTACGGCCGGGATTTGCTCACTGACTATACGAGTGCGAGGCACTCGCGCTCTGTAATGGAGGAATTTCGTTCAGCGTGTGAAAGCAGGCGACTTGCGTACGCAATAACTTCGCCGCGCCCACATTGACACTGAGCTAAACCCCGTCAATTCCATAGCCACTAGCATCTGTACGGACCTCAGTTGGGGAATATGGGTCGAAGTGAGCAAGAATTGGTGGAGTAGTGAGCAGGGTGATAAGGCGTTGGAAGGAAGCAGCTTGGTCAAAACCCCATGGAAAGGGGGTGCCTTTCTTCAGAAGTTCTGTCAGAGGCCGAGCAATGTACGCAAAATTTCTGACAAATCGACGGAAATAAGAGCATAAGCCTACAAAGCTGCGGACATCTTTGGCGCAGGTCGGTACAGGAAAATCGAGAACAGCACGGACTTTTGCAGGATCGGGGCAGACGCCAGATGAGTAGGCGAGATGACCGAGGATAGTAATTTGGCGGCGACCAAAGTGGCACTTGAAATAATTTAATTGTAGCCCAGCAGCACGGAACACGAAAAGAATAAACGAAAGGCGTTCAAGGTGCGTCGCGAAGGTCGGCGAGAACACGATAGTGTCGTCGAGGTAACGAAAGGTATATACAGCACTTAAAGCTGTGCAAGAGCGTGTCCGTCATACGATCGAAGGTGGCTGCAGCGTTGCACAAGGCGAATGCAAGGTGTTAGACATTGGACGCACGGCCCAATGTCTAACACTGCATTATGCCCGACAGTCGCGACCGGCTTTTCAAGCTGTGTACAATATTTCATTTCAGTTCCTTTGAGAAATTCTCGGGTGAGGTATTGCCATCTTCCCCTTCATTCTATTCCGTTCGAATTGCCGTCCGTCCAGCTGTGCAACGACAGCGCTGGTGGACGCGGCGCGTCACTTATCGGAGGGACGGTGCTGCGCGAATGCGAACTTCGGCGCCCGTTGTATACCAGTAACGAAGTGCATGTGCTTGTCGGCAGAGTCTCGGAGAATTAGGATGGCACTTGCATAAACATCGCCTTCAAATTTCCTGTACGCAAAGAGCCCGCAGATGCGATTCGCACGAAGCCCTACTAATCGTTATTATTTTTGCTTTGCCAAATAAACCCACAGGTATCGCGTATTTTTGCAAGTGTGAGGGTGTGGGGGTCGAAATTTTCATGCGTTTTTTGGAACGCTTCTGCACTGATGTTAATATTCGTGTGTCGTGACGCTGGAGAACCATTGTCCGTATTGTGGGAACTTTTTCTTTTTTTTGGCGCACCGAGGTTATGACTGACTTCGCACTTGAAAATTCAAAAAAAGAAAGACATTTATAAAGCAGCCCAAATGTGCTTGTTAATCCATTAAGGCGTGCAACATTTTGGAGAATGCCTCGTTGCTGTAATCATGAAGTTGCTTTGCACAACAAACGTTCGCGCTCAATATATAAAATCTGACGCGTGGAGTGCGTTAACGTGACGTTCGTGAATGCGACACAATCGTACAGACAGTAAAAGAGCTTATTCTGCGTTTGGGCGCCAGTGGTACGAGAACCTTCCGACGTGCCAGTGCATATAGTATATACTGCAGCCCCAAAAAAATGCACAACCGTTCTATCCAATTAGCGCGTTGTGCTGACTGGAGCAACACTTAGTCGGTATATGGGGTCAGTGGTCAGAGTTCGAAACGCCGGTTCTTGAAGACAATGTTATAAGGTACAGCCAGTCGAGAGCCGGCATCACAGTGGGACATTAAAAAGACGAAACGCAAGTTTTGTTTTTCGCGGTACAAGTTCACGCTCATTATTGATGAAAAAAAAAGTGCACGCGGGGAACATATAAGAAGAATAAGAATAGAAACTCGAGTGCACAATATGGCGGCGAGTTCTAACGTGGCGCCGACCGAGAAAGCACCCCCCGCGAACACGATCATTTCTTTCGCTTCTTGGCCAGGGACCCTTGAGACTCCTGAGCCCCGCGGGACCCCTGAGGTCCCTGGGATTTGCCATCGGCGACGCTGCTCGTCCGCCTGCGCTTGGCCTTTTTGGGCGACGAGCCAGCCTCGGACGGCCTGGAGGAGGATCGCCGGTGCGCTTTCTCTTCCCCGCCGGCGTGTTCACTAGCGCCGGTTGCCGTCGCTGTGCCAGCAGGCGTCACCGAGCCAGCAGCCGTCGTCGTTCCAACAGCCGCCTCCTCTGGGGGTTCGTGGTGGGGATGATGGTGATGTTGCTGATGATGCGCTTTATTGTGCGGAGCGGCGCCGGCTGCCTCGTGGTGCCGGTGATCGGGATGATCGTCGGGCGTGAACAAAGGAACCAAAGCCGTGCAGGGTGCGTGGACGGTGGCGGCATCCGCGTCTGGCGGCTGCTCCGCGACCTCCTCGAAGCAGCGCCAGTAGTCGCGGAAACGGCTAGCCCGGAAGGAGCCCGCGGCCGCCGCCGATCCCAGCAGCTGGCTGCTCAGGCTAACCACCATGCAGAGCGTGCGGAACGGGAACTGCTGGCCGCGCTCGCTGTCGTACAGCGGCAGCCGCAGGAGTGCCGGCAGGCCGAACGCCTGCTCGCCGCACAGGAACCGCAGCACGAGGCCGGCGAAGAAGCCTGCGCGGTCGAGCCGAATGGGAGAGCGTTCATCGAGGCCGCGAGCAGATGTTCCGCGAGCCGATGTTTATGGGTCGCAACGTGAATAATGACATATATACCGAGGCTACAGGATGTGACACTGTGACTTGCCGTGCAAGTCATGTCCGCCTTTTTGTAAATTAATCCTGGTAATGTGAGAGATTTGCGCCATCTACAGCAAAGATTTTAAAGTAATTGTTACAAAAAATTTACTGGCGATTACGACACTCCCTAATCCGAAATTTGAGCGCAGCTCTATAAGAAGTGAAAGAAGCATGCGTGTGAATATTTTGTATTATGATTACAAAGGTACACGCTTTATATTTGGAAGAGAATGCTGCGAGGTTGGCGCGGTCACTCTGTCTCGTGCGGCAGATTGCAATTGAGCGGTCGCGAGAGGCAGCGCGTGGCTGACGTGTGGGCGTGATCCTCAGCAGCCGCCGCAGAGAGACCACCGCTCATGCAGCACTTGGTTTCCATATATGGTATCGGTGGATGCGCTCCGCATGCCATCGGTGAACATGCGACGGCGCGCAACTCTGGCGCCATCTCGTAGCGGTATCGCCGCAGAGCCCGTCTTGCGCGGCACTACGTTTTAGAGCGCAGCTCGTTGGCGTCCGTTCGTGGGTTTCGCGTCGTCGTCGGCGTTGTCGTCGGCCTCGTAACCAGCTCCGCCCCCCTTTCATCCCCCCAGCGCTAGCAGCGACCGACTGATACCGCTGGATGCCGCTGACGCCGCTAGAGAGTCAAGATAACGTGACTGCATAGAACACCGTCGCCGCCATGCAGAAAGAGGAGGAAAGGGTCCCCCCCCCCTCTGTTCTTGTGTGGCGGATAGGGTGCTCTTCAGTTGCCGACGCGCCGGTTATTTCACGTAGGCCCCGGCACGTCGACGAATACGTGACCACCTTCCCACGGCTAGACCTGGTTCTTAGCGCTGCGGAAGCGAGGGTACCATATTGTTTGTGTCGGCATCGGCGGCGTTGTCCCTGAAACCAACTCCGCAGCTGGGGTTGACTCACTATCGGCGTCAGCGGCATCAGTCAGTCGCTGCTATCTCTTCCCTCCTCCCTTTATCGTGTTGTCCGCTTGCTGCGCGCGCTTCTGCCCCCATCGTTTGCCGCTGGGTGTACACGCCGCCCCCCTCCCCCCTCTTCCTGCGAGTCTCCGGTTGTCAAAGCGCCGGCTCGAACTTAATTCCTTTCTTCGCTCCTCCTCCAATGCAACCCCTGTGCGGTGGCAATCAGAGAGCCAGATCGGTGGCGGCGGATCTGTATATGTGCACCGCCCGAGCCGAAATTGCCGCTGCCGTTCGCCACTGCGAAATTATCTTGCTGGTAGTAGCTGCCTACTTCGCCCCTACCGCACTCACGAAAGACGTCGTGCACTTCCTGCAACTCGCATTAACCGTCCATCGATCCACACCGATGTTAGTAGTGGGGGACTTTAATGTTGACATAAAGACAAACAGCAATTTCCTAACACTTATGCGGGAGAACATCCCGTTCCTCTCGCTCGTAACGCGTCCCACGGCTGTGACAACCTCGCGAGGCACTTGTATAGATCTCGTCTTTGAGAATCAAGCATTGGTGTACCAAGTCGAACATATATCAGTCTATTTCTCCGACCACAAAGCTTCCTTCATGACTGTCAAGAACTGTTAGTGGAGTCTTTGTTAAAGGAATACGTGTGAAAAATAAAAAAAAAATTCTGTGATAGCGCATACATGTGTTGCTCGATTTCTTTGCCTCAATCTATCGAAAAGGTGAAACAGCTTATTTGCTGCGCTCAAATTTCGCATTAGGAAGTAACGTAATCGTCGGTAATTTTTTTTTTCTCAGGTTTTCGCCACACTCTTCTCCATTTTCCTCCTCACGCTGTCTTCGCGTTTTCCATCTTTCATACGCCGCTGTGCTTCGCGTTCGCTCTTTCATCCTTCGCTGTGCTCGTTCGCTCGGTTACGCCGAGGACGCCGACGCTCAATGCAAGACCGGGCTCCTAAGAGCTGCGTTCTAAATAGTGCAGATCCAACGCACATCTTGCAATCTATGTCAACTGAAGCCTGCGTGAAGCAGCTTATAATGTTCTATAAATTTGCTCATTTCAATCCTGCGTCTTTGGCGTGAACTAAATGGTGCGCGCGCATGTGCTCGCGCGCCCCCGTGCTACGTAATGTGACAGACGCGGCCATCATCTCAAAGAGAGGGCCGACCTTAGCACAGTTAAAGTATACGTGCGATTGTGGCCTAGTGGTTAGAGCATTGGGCTGCTATGCGGGGAGGACCGAGCATCGATCCAACCATATAGGGCAAGTAGTTGAACTTCTTTTACAGCGGAGCTGTTATACGTTAGGCTCTGGCGGTTCGCGTGCCCAGGCAAAAAAAAAAAAAAAAAAGGTGGTTACCTCAGAGCTAAACGAGCTGAAGTACAAAGCAAAAGCGTATCGCCGGGTGCGCTGCAGCTGCGTTTAATCACGAGAAGTGTCAAAACGTATTGTGATAAAAAAAATATCATAACAAAAAAGTAAAACCGGAATAGACACTGTTTACTATGAATTCCGGTGTGACGTCACGGGTTCCGTAGGCAAACCATGTGACCTCATCTCAGTTCCCTTCCACCCGTACAATGGGCAGGCCGCGTGCAGTGAGGACTGCGGATGGACAGCGCGCCTATACGAAGGACACCGTCGTGAACAGAAGCGGGGATGTGCGCGGCGACGGCGGGAGGCACGTGATACGGACGAAGATCGTGCCGCAAACGCCAAGCGTGCGCACCTTTGGTTGGGTCACCTTTACCGACTACACTCCTATCGTAATTGTGGTTGATTTCATAGACGCGTCTAGGCCAGACGGAAAGTGGTTCGTGGCATTTCTTTTGGAAATGCTCAAACAACAGTGTGCCCACGACGCGCCATCGATCTTGTATAGACCTCACATTGGATATGAATAGTACCAGTGTCGCCCCAGAGACACTGGCCGTAAATCATAGCGATCATAAAGCGATAGTTACGTTGGTACGTGACCAAATATTAAATCCAAAAAGCAAACAAAAGAAGGTTAAAAATAAAAAAGGCATTAAGTACACAATTTAATAAAACAACAGAAAAGTCCCGAAAAAAAAAACTAAATTCATTGTGGTACGTGTCTTTTATATTCAATCAACGTATTTATTATCGCAATATTTATCACCATATATACAGCTCCGCTGGTCATCCACCTTCCCAGAGTGGAATTACTGAATCTTTTTTAAAATGTGAGCTATATTAAATTGCGTCAGCTGTCGACGAAGGCGGGCGTTAGGCGGGCGCGAAGCTCCTTGAAGGTGGTCTATGACGCGCCGACAGTAAGAGTCGGCAAGTTGATGAGATTGGAAGAATCTGTTGTCGTGTGTAGCCATCTCATCTACAGTGGCGAACGAGAAAGCATGTGAAGAGGGGCCGTGAGAAAGCTTGTCAGGATGGTAGTTGGAGGTCCATTGCATGGTGTCGTAGGAAGCGGACAGCGAGAAAGCGCGTCTGCATCCTGGTGTTTTTTTCCGCACTTCTAGGTAATAGTAAAGTCGTATTCTTGCAGACGAAGGATCCACCGACCAAGTCGTCCAGACAAGTTCTTCAGTGTCGAAAGCCAGCATAATGCATGATGGTCTGTAACGATGGTGAAATGGCGGCCGTGAAGATAAAGTCGAAACTTCTGCACAGACCAAACAATAGCTAGGCATTCCTGCTCCGTGATGGAGAAATTCTTTTCGGCGTTCGTGAGAACGCGACTTGCGTACGCGGCGACTCTCTCACCTAAAGTGTCGTCTCGCTGTAGGATAATGCCACCAATGCCGTGACCTCTGGCATCCGTATGCAGGAAGGCAGGAGCAGCTTCATCAAAATGGTGAAGTACTGGTTCAGATGTGAGAGCGCGCTTTAGATGGGCGAACGCTGATTCACATTCGGGAGACCACACAAAGGGAACATTAGAACCCAGTAATTTGCGCAGAGGTGACGCTATTGAGGCGAAGTCTCATATGAATCGGCGAAAATAGGATGCGAGGCATAGGAAACTGCGCAAATCTTTGGTCTTTTAGGGACGACGGAAGTGCCGAACTGCCGAAACTTTGTCAGGATCTGAACGAATGCCGTCTTCGCTCACAATGTGACCTAATACCTTGATCGTCTTGCTCGCAAAATGGCATTTCTTGGTGTTTAGCTGAAGTCCAGCGTTGGCAAGGCATGTGAGAACTTCATCCAGACGTTTCAGCTGCTGAGAGAAGGTTGACGAGAAAACAACAATATCGTCCAGATAGCACAAGCAAGTCTTCCACTTCTGGCCACGAAGAACTGTGTCAATCATGCGCTCGAACGTTGCGGGCGCATTGCAGAGGCCGAATGGCATGACATTAAACTCGTAGAGCCCGTCATGGAGAAGTACTCGGCACCCTGCAGGGAATCCAAGGCATCGTATATTCGCGGTATAGGGTATACATATCCTTGCGTGTGATCTTGTTAAGTGCTCGGTAGTCGATACCAAATCGAACAGAGCCGTCTTTTTTACGAACCATAACAACGGGAGATGACCAAGGGCTAGCAGAGGGGTGTATTATGTTCCGTTGGAGCATGTCGGTGACGTTCTCGTCAATGACTTTCCTCTCGGCTAGCGATACGCGATACGGTCTACGGCGCACGATGGATGTGCCATCTGTCTCTATCCGATGCGTCGTAATCGAAGTTTTCCCCACGAAGACGAATGCGCGTCAAACGAAGCTTCATGTTTTTGGAGCAAAGCAAGCAACTGTTGTGACTGCGAAGGTGTCAGGTCTGAACTGATGGCAGCTGCAAGAGCTGAAGGAGATGCGGCCAAGGAACTTCAGAGGAAGCTGCTTTAAAGGAAACAACAGAGATAGACTCCGATTCAGTGGCGCAAGCCAATGTAGTGCCTTTAGGGATGAGAATCTTTTCGGATGTCGGGTTTGTAGCGCAGAGAAGTGCAGAGCCATGATCAAACCGAACCAGCCCTGATGCAAAGGCTATCCCTCTTGCGAGGCAGCGTGCAGATGGTAATACGAGCACGTCGCGGCAGTCAATGACATCAGACGTGATAGTAACAATGTTTTGATGTCGAGGTGGTAGCGCGGTATCTTCTGCAGCAAGCAAGTGAAGTGGTGCGTCATCTGCATGAATAGGTCGTGTCGGTCATGTGGAGAATGCGTTGCCCGCAGCAGATGGAAGCGGAGGCCGTAGAAAGAAAATCCCATCCCAATATGAGCTGCTGGGCACAGGAACTTAGCACTGCAAATTGCACGTAACGCAGAAGTCCGTCGATGGAAATACGAGCAGTGCACATGGCGGTAGGTCGAATGGCGGCCCCTTGAGCAGCGAGTAGCGTAGGTCCATCATAGGGGGTCGTAACTCTCCGGAGTCGCGAACACAATGCACGTTGAATAACTGAAACACTAGCACCAGTGTCTATCAAAGCTTCGACTTGTACACCTTCTACTACAACCAATGTCATATTGCACGGACGCCATGGAGGAATTTCTGTCCTGTCGTTAGATGCAACTTTTCCTCTAAAAGCTGCATAATTCAGTTTTCCGGACGACGCTCGGCGAATTGAGAAGCAGGTCTCAGCGGAGACGTAGAGCGGCGAAGGGGTCACGGCGATCGGCGTCTCGCAGGACGATACGTCGGAACCGTCTCGGATGCTACAGTAGGTGATGGAGAGCGGCCGTGCGGTGGAGCATAAGGACGGCGTTGGTCATGCAGGCTCCCTAGACGTTGGAATGTAGCTCCGGGCGAAAAGTCATCCCGTTCGTATGCGTCATATCTGCGACGCTCGTCTTGCTGGCGCTTGCGGCAAAAACTTGCTATGTGGCCATGATAGCCGCAGTAGTAGCAGATGGGACGAGGAGGACGCCACTGCGGATAGCTGGTTTGGGTAGGTGCGCCGGTGGTCATGGAAGCCATGTGGATCGGCGTTGGTTTTTGAGGCATCGGTGGAACGATGCCTGGAGTAACTGCGGCTACTTGTGTGTACGTTGGTGGGGCCCGAGGGGTTAGAGGGTCCGTGTACGCTGCACAAGCCATGGACGCCAATTCCTCCTTGACAACGTCTCGCAGATTGGTATCTGATACATGAGAAGGCATAGGTGCTACGGCGAGGCCAAAATACTGTAGCTCTTCACGTATTATTGTGCGGATCATTGCTCGTAATGTGGGGTCGTCGGCGGTAGTGGTTGCAGTGGTGTCTGGCTGCAACCGTACTGATTCGAGTTCGTCGAGGCGCTGGCAAATAGCGACGATATCAGCGACGGTAGCGGGGTTCTTGATGGCTAAGGCATTGAAAGCGACAGCTCCGATGCCTTTGAGGATATGGCGAACCCGGTCTCATGCGGTCATGGCCGTGTTCACGCGGCGACAAAGAGCAAGCACATCCTCGATATACGACGTATAAGAATCTCCGAGTTGTTGCTTGCGAGTGTCGAGCGTCTTTCTTGTGAGGGCGGAACGAACAGCCGGTGTGCCGAAGATTTAGCGGAGCTGCTGTTTGAAAGCACTCCAGTTCGTGAAATCAAGCTCATGGTTGAAAAACCAAGTCTTCGCTACTCCTGTGAGATAAAAGGCGACGTGCCGTAGCTTGGACGCATCGTCCCAACGGTTAGCCGAACTCTATATATGTGTACTATATATATATATATATATATATATATATATATATATATATATATATACTGTAATGAAGCAGACGAGCCCCTGTGTATGTGCTGACTGAAGAGGAAGACGAAGGACCGTACCGTGATCGCGAGCGAGCCCCGTGCTACGGGCAGCCCTTGCAGTGCCTTGAGATACGTAGCGTTCCACAACGTTGTGGACGACAATAGAGAGAGAGAGAGAGAGAGAGAGGTGAAGGAATAAATAGAAGGAAATAAATTTCTGGCTTCGCCACTGCTGTTCAGCATCGGATAAACTTAAAGGATTTTTGTTTTTGACATTGTAGAGCGGCACATTCCCAGTGGCACATACCTAGTTATCCAAGATGATGAATGAACATCAAAGATGTTCATTCAAGACCAGCACAGATTGAGGGGCATATATATATATATACCCAGGGCTCCGAGACAGCTTCAAAGAGATTCATTGAAGAGCGGTACATACCCAGTCCCACATTTACAGCGACCAATGTCGACGTAACATAGGTTCGTTGAAGAGGGGCACTTATGTACACGCTCCAGTGACCCAAGTTGGTCTGCCGCTTGGTTTCGAACGCTGTTCTCTTAACAAAGCAGCCCGATACGCTACCCATTATACCATGGAGTACAGAGTGAACAGTGCGTGAAGTATGTAAGAATGCGAACGCATTAAAAGAGAACTAAATAAAGTCGCACTTTCGCCCGAAAGGCGAAGCGTCTGTTGCAATAGCAAATTAGTAGACAGCTATACGAAGTAAGGATAGTAGTTTCATCAGCCGTATAAACTTGGAAACATTCGCTTGCTAACTGAATTAACAAGCACGGTGTCAGCATGTTCAGGCAGATATGAACGCAGCACACTCAATGACCGCAGACACTCGCTGTCAGAACGCTGACGTGAGGAAGCGTGGTAGCAGCTGTGAGCGAAGTGACCTTCGTGCTGTCTATCGCTTCAACGCTAACTGAGCGGCGAGAACACAGCATGCACAAAGGTATGAGGCGTCTACAGATAGCTTTCAAGATACGGCGCGCTGCCGCGCAAAGTACACAGTTGCTGGCGGACTAGAAGCCACCCCCCTTCCCTCTCTCCCGCGCTGCCTCCTCGTTTTCCTTCACATATGGAGCGCGAGATTGACCCGCGATCGTCAGTTCGCCTTGCGCCCTGTCGCGAAGTACGCAGTTGCTGCCAAGCACACCGCCGCCCCACCTCCCTTGCCTCTCTCTCTCCCATGTCCCCACGGCCTTTCGCGCGACAGAAGACGGCACGTTTGCTCTGCGCTTTCCTAATGCGCGCGCGCCACATTGTGCCGCGATCGTCGGCTCATCGCGTGCATTCACTCGCAGGTAAAGCATACGGCACGTGGCGACGGTTTTATCGAAGAACGTTGGTCTTTATATAGAACATCATGGCGTCGGCGACGGCAAAAATACTCCCGTAGTGTCTATACAATTGCTACCGGAATAGAAAGAAGAACCCTCACCGAGGACCGATCCGTAGGCGTTGGTCCTGTGACGCAGAAAGAATAAGGCGACAAACTGCGGGAAGAGCAGCACGTAAACCAGGTCCGACGATAGCGCCCACAGGGAGAACACCGAGCTCACCCTGAGGGCCATGGACGTCGCCACCGCGCCTACGAAGCAGACCATGCAGCGAAGCACCACGCACACTTCCATGTCCGTGGCCTGAAGTGAGAGAGGGAAGCATGTCGCGGGTCAACAGTGACAGAGTGCGGTTACCAAATTTTCGCGTCATAATTTTAATGCGATTAACATTCTTAGGATGCTGCTGGTGTTTGTAACCATTTCCCGCCAACTTTGGTCTCTAGGTGGTACATGGTCGAATTGGCAGATAGCATCGGGGTGCTGTGGTGAGGGAACCGGATTCGAAACTGACTGTCGGAGCAACTTGGACATCTGGCCAAGAGACACAGGGTTATGTCGCCCTTCAGTGAACATCTTTCACGTCAACTTGGGCGGCTGAGTATATGTCAATGGGTACGTGCCTGCCTTCAATAAATCTCTTTCACGCCAACTGAGGTCTCTGAGCATACGCCGCTGGGTTTGTGCCACAGTTCAAGGAACCTCTTTGACACCAGGTTGGGTCACCGGGCATGTGGCACTAGGCATGGGCCATTCTTCAATGACAAAAACAAATCCTTTCAATTTGTCGAGCGCTGGGCGCAATCAATGACGCGTCATATGTATTCAGAGAAGATTGTCTCAATAGATAATCACTCACGCGCCACGCTCGGGCTTTGCGGCGGGGCTGCCAGGTGGCGCCGCGAGCGGGGAGCCTGACTGCATACACAGCTCATACGGGACGTGTTTCGACAGTGCCAATACGGTGGGTTGCTATACTGCTTCAATGTTAATCGCATTAACGTAAACATTCCTCGTGAGATGGGGTCGGCCAGCATATTTTTTATTTACTTTTTGTTTTTTCGCTCACTTTTATTCTGAAGCAATATTTCAAAACTGTATTTTCGCTAAGTTCGCGGTTAAGGGTTTGTTGCCTGAAGAGAAGGTCAAGGCTCGGAACTTCAACCGTTTCTACGGAAGATGGCGCCGAAACACCTGTGGCGGTATCTGCCCCTGACGTCATGGTTTTCTATAGAATGTTTCGCATTCGGGCCGCCAGAAACGCATTAAATTTCTTGAAAGTTGCTAAGTTAATTGTTTGTCCCCTTTGACATACAAACTACGCTTACTGGTGAATAGATAGATGGAATAACTTTATTCAAGTTCATTAGGTCGGGCTAGTTTTCTAGCCCGAAGCGGGCTGCTCCCACGTTGGGACCGAAAGGCCTAGCCTTTCGGCCGCTTCGCGGGCCCGTTGGACTGCCCATAGTTGTTGTTCTAGTGTGAGACTGCGTAGAACTGCGTCCCGCCGCTCTTCAGTGTCGTCCTTGTCGCTGCGTAACGCGGAGCAACGCCACAGCATATGACTAAGATCTATGGTGTCGTTACATTTATCGCATGTTGTAGGAGTAGAAAACTCCGGACATACCTTCTTGATTAATATCGGGTTCGGATAGGTTCTTGTTTGAAAGAGTCTTAGCGTAGTGATCTGAGCTCTATTTAGGTTACTGCGGTGTAAAGGAAGAAATAACTGAGATCGCACATGCATCGTTGAAATTCATGACGTCATGGCAGACTGGTACAGGAACAACAAGGAAATCGTAGATCATTACAAAGCCGAAAGAAAAAACTTTCCGCCTCCACATCGGTCTCTCTCTTCGGAGGACGCTCGCAGATGGCGGCGCCTCCATGGAAGCAATTATACATCGCCACATTGGATCTACTTCACTCAGACGAGGGACTGTAACGACGCCATCTGCAAAATTTGTAAGGAGAAAGGTACGCTAGACCATGTATTATGGGAGTGTGCTCGCTCCCCAGGGGCCGAGGAAAAGATTGACAGTAGAGAAGCCTGGGAGGCCTTGCTTCAGAGCGAGGCTGAAGACGACCAGCGTCGAGCAATCCGCCTGGCCGTTGAGCCCGTGAAGACTCACCGTCCTCAATGCGCGGGGACTGCTCTGTCCCCGCCCCCACCCCCCCTACCTGCGTGTAGGGTAAGAGGCGGGCACCGCAGCTTGGTGGAATAATAAAGTTTTCAATCAATCAATCAATCAATCAATCAATCAATCAATCAATCAATCAATCAATCAATCAATCAATCAATCAATCAATCAATCAATCAATCAATCAATCAATCAATCAATCAATCAATGCAGCGTTGCGTCTTTTCTAGGTTAAAATGCTTCCTGTCACGGTAAGGGTTGTTCTTTATTTTTTAATATTATAAGAGTGTTGTTCTCCAATTCAGTTACACTTATTTTTCTCTTTAGCGTTCGTCTTTGAGACCCGTCATGAGACTTCAGCATGCTGTTTTATTGCCAGCTTTCAAGAATTTCGCCATTCGCTTTTGTTTAACGATTTTCGTATTTTTGCTTGAAACTAGCTCGCCGAGAGGTCGTGGATTGTGACGGCGTCTTTTAAAGCCTAGTTAACTGTTTTTACTACTGTATTGTATTAAAAAAAAAGCCAAACACTGAAGTTAGCAAGCGTCAATAATATTTATTTAGCTACAGTGGCTCAAACACGAAAAAAAAAAAAAAGAAATACTTTGACATTTGTTACCTCACCGTGACGTACCGGTGATCGTGTTTCTGCCACAGTCGGTATTAACTTAATTTTCTCTCTTCGGTAATCAACCTACAAGCGCGGAATTAACGAAAGTAGAGTTTCTCAAACATATTTTTATCACTCTAGGCCCATTGGGCGTTTCTCTTTACTGCCCCCTTCAAAGTAACTACCTTTTTTTCGACGAGAATTAAAAGGGGCGGATTACGATACACGATTACCGCGGTGTAAAGGCGCATGCTCGTAACGTATATACGTGGCGACCTCACCGCGGGCCTCAGAATGATGTGGTAGATGTTTCTCGTGATGAGCTGCGAGGCGCTGAGCATCGACGAGTCGACGGACGACATGACGGCGGCCGTGATGGCGAGCTGGCCCAGCACGGCCACGAACTTGGGCGTCATGTAGTGCAGCGCGAGAGGCAGCACCTTGTGGCGCTCTCCCTCCGCGAGGTTGAACGGACCCTGGTAGCCTGCCGCCGTGAAATCTGAACGGATGACGCAGCGTGCGCAGGTTACTCTCTCTATACTCTGGAAAGAGCCCTGCCGTAGTGTAGTTCCGACACGTTGATCAGGCGGGGCAGACAAAACGGGACTAAAGGAAAGACGAGAACGTGGCAACTGGTACACTGGTCGCGCTACGGAAGAAGGAAAAAAAAAAAACGGAGTTAGAAAGAACAGGACAGGAAGGACGAGTAAAGAGACCAGGGTCGGCTTGCACGTACATTTAACAACGAATATAATGACGAATTTAGGAACGCATTCTTAAATTTTCCATAAACAACGCCTAGTCCGCACAAGAGCGCATTCTCAAATTCCTTATTATTTTCGGTATTAAACGTTCGCCCAAGCCGCCCCAGGAACGCGTCCTCCCTGTGCTGTTCTCTTTCAATCTCCGATTTTTTTTTGTTTCTTCGGGAGAGCTGGAAAGGAATCAGTTACCAGAAATCCAACTAGCCCCAGCTTTCTTCCAAAAAAAAAAAAATAATAAACCGATATGGCCGCTCCGAAACAAGAGTGCTGATTAGCCTAAATCTAGCCCGAATCAGCACTTTTGCACAATGTTTCCGTGTCCTGAATTTATTTTTCTTGTTAAATGAGGGACCTAAACCTTGCCCCCCCCCCTCCCCCGCCCACAAAAAGGATTTACCGCGAAACTTTATAATCTAACATAAAAGCTTTTCTACAACCAGTTTTGGTTTTGTTTCCCAGGGAGTGACCGTGTCGTGACGTCACTGAGGAGGAGACAGCCACGCGGAAGAAGGACAACGTGACGTTTTGACACTCGCTCCGGCTCGCTCGAACGTCTGCCACGCTGCTGTATCGTCCCCCCACGACGAGTGCTCACCCGTCAGCGAACGAGAAGACGGCGCCGCGGTAGTTCATTTGGTTAGAGCATCGCACGCGTTATGCGAAGACGTGAGATCGTCACCCCCCCCTGCGAGAAGTTTTTTCATCCACGTTCCATTCCATTAATCTATCCATTTCTTTATTTCATTTAGTAGGTTCAAGTAATATCCCGTGTGCTGTCCTTGGTGTCTTTGTTGGCTTCTTAAGATATCACCCATCACTAAAGTACTTTACTGAAATCCATTGACCACACTGAAAGCGGCAGGGCCTTCTACGCAGTGCTATGATCACGCGCACGCTCAGTTGGGCACCGCCGAATTCAGCGACCTTCGCGCGAAATCGATGTGTTAAGCGCTTTCTTCGTCGAATGGCTAAGTAGCATTATATCTCCCTTCAATATCGCCTTCACGGGTTTGTCCTTGTCGCGACGCGATCGTCGCAGTGAATCCTTTTCTGTACGCGTTATTGGCGTTATTTAGCTCGTTGTTCCAGCTGTTTCGAGGTCGGCCGCGAAGCACTAGCTCGGCTTATTCCCGTGCTGCTTACGGGTTTTAGTCAGAATCTCCTATTTCTGGTTCTTCGCTTCAGCTACAAGTGTTGGTCAAACAGCTGTGCAGGCTTGGCAGAATCCACGTTCTTTTTTTTTTATAACTTTGCTACCAAAGCGACAAGACCACTTCGTTCTGATCATAGCGAGAGTTTTTCAGGCAGAAAACGGCTGAAATGACGCTGCGCTGTAGGTGGTAATTTCGGCTTGACGGGACAGCTCTTAAAACGAATTTGCGTCACGGGACGTGCTCCCCGGTACACGCACGGGCGCAAACGGTGCGAACAGGGTTTCGATGCGGGATGCCCCGATTTTCTCGCTCGCCCGAGTTTGCTCGATGGCATTCGGTGAACGAAGATGGCACGGAACACGCGAAAGCAGCAGGCAATAAAATGTCGAGATGAAGCCGCGTACATCAACACGAGGGCACCTGAATCATCGTTTCAAACACAGAGAGCAATGTTATTGGTAACAACGCAATACCGCAATACCGTGACCGACCCTTCTGCGCAAGCCGCTTACCACCACATTTATGGGGCATGTCGCGGGCGCGTCTCCCTCTTGCGGACATTATCTGACTGTCCACCGTCAAATTCGAACATAGCAGACGTGGCGCATTCTCCCACCAACCCTGCCGTTGCTTTAGAATACGATAGTAGATTACAAACGAGAGAAGAACGGTAGCCGAGGGGCCCGATTTTGTTAAACACGACCATGTAGATCCAACAAACAACGAAGACAAGGCAAGTATCGGGGAAATGAGCTGTGGTCGAAACTGGAATGTACAAAATAATGAAGAATGCGGAATGAAAGCGGACGAAAAGATAACGTGTCGCCGGCGGGAGCCAGCGACCCGCTACACGCCAGATATACGGCAAAGCCGCGAGACGTACTGCAACTCTTGGCCCGAGCACCGATGATGATCGGCGGGAGGGCCAGGAAGCAGCAGCCTGCCGCCGCCAAGTACGAGAGCATCTTTGCGGTGAACACGGACTCGGCGCAGAGCACGCGTTGGAAGTATACCTGCGTAAAGAAAAAAGAAACAAGGAAAAGAAATGTTGATTGATTCATCGAATGATTCATGAGGCCTAGTGTCCCGAAAGGAGACCGGGGCTATGTGAGACGCCATTGTGGAGCTTTCCGGATTAATTTACACCACCCCGGGGAGTTCATTTAACGTGCACCTAAATCTAAGTTACGCGAGCATTATTGTACGAATGTCCGCTACGCTTGATCCGGCGATCAGATTGAGGATCGAGGACACAGCTCGCCGCTATCGTTGTGCTTTCGGCGTCAAATGTCATTTTTTTCTTTAATGGACGCCAGTTTGTCCAACAGAGACATTAATTACATAGTTTTGGCACTGTCTTGCTGTTCACCGTCGCCGTAACGCAACGATAGCGACCTATTTCTCACGCATAATTATTTAAATTGTGCACTTTTACGGGTGAAAAAGAAAAGCACGATCCGATTATGAGGCACGCCTTAGTGATGGTCTCCGGATCAATTTTGATCCCCTGGATTTCTGAAACGCGCGCAAAAAATCGAAGTGGTTGAGCATTTTTTTTTTTTTTTGCACTTCGCCTATATCCAAATTCGGCCGACGTGGCCGGATATCGAACCCTCGACCATGTGCTTTATACCTTTATCGTCGTTCTATACCTTCTTTTGTCCTTGTCTTGTGTTGCGCTGTAACGAACCCAACCCACTGGCCAACCGAATACCAACCAACTGGCCCAACTTGCAGTCTTGGTGCTCAGCAGCGCAACTCCATAGCCATGAAGCCACCGCGGCGACCTCTTTCGCGCACAAAGGCCCGTTTGTTATAACAAAGTTCGACTGTTGTCGCGATACCATCGCTGCGCCGGTAAATCAACGTGCACCAACCTGCCAAGGGATGCCGCCGAAGACGGCCATCAAGAGCTGGTCGACAATCTGGCTCACATCGCTCGTGTCAATCGAACCGAACCACTCGCTGTGCGGCGGGCCGATAGTCCCCACGGTGTTGCTTCTCAAGAAGAAGGCTACGCTCACCCACTGCGTGCACGAACACGTTTCATTATCATGGTCGACGAACAGCGCGAAACGTTACAATATTTACGCATGTGCCACACAGCTGTAAAAAAACCTATATATAAGCTAGGCCAGTGAAAAACACGCGCTAACACAATATGCAGCAACTGTCGGAGCTGATTGCATAAGTGAGCAAATACATTTCCGACTCCGTTGAGTAATCCTTGGAACTTTCTCGATCGCTGAAATGCATCGGACGAACGAGCAAGACTGTGAAGACGGCATGCTTAAACGTGTTAACAGGGTTTTGATGATTAAAGGATGATGTAGTAGCATGCAATGCTTTTTGGATGAGTAAATTGCCAAACATTCCTATCGAGTCAATCAAAGATTTTACATTTTTAAATATAGAAGCTTTTGCTTTGCTGTGCTTTAGGCGTTATCAGAACACACCAAACTTCCACTGCACAACTCAACGCCTCTCCGTATACCTGATACGAGGCGAATGCTGACAACGTTGCAGTCCGGACGTGAGGGCAAACGCTATCCTCCCCGTTACGGACGAACCATCCGATGCTGGCGCACCAATCGGAGAGATCGCCGCAAACGACCGACGCCCTCTCGCAGCATCTCGTGAATGCTATGTGGCCATACCTGCCACACACACACGGGAATTTCCGAGCACGTACGCGCGCATTCGGTGCGTGACCAAATATGAAAAAAAAAACCTCCACCACACACTCTAAGAAAAGTTCACACACTTTGAGTCGTATCTTGCCAGACAACGATAAACGTCATCTGTCTTGCCCGCATTTCCTTTCTTTAACGCTGCGAGCCCGGTACTTCCAAGTCACGAACGGCATGCGCGTTATCAGCGTGCCAGAGCATTCTCGACAGGAAAGTAACATGTGCCGCGTTTTCAAGAAAGGAAACGCCAGCAAGACAGATGACGATTACCGTTTAGTGGCAAATATACACCCCAGAAGGTGCAACTGTTTTTAGAGTGCAGCTCTCAAAGAAAGCTATTTGCTCTCAAAAACTGCACATCTTGTATCCTGTTTCGGACGACGATGTCCGATTTTTTTTCCGGTGAGTGAACTCTCTTCAATTTCCGAGACTTTTTAAAAAAGTTCGGACCACGCCGCGGTTCAGCTATCGCTACCCGACTAGGCCTATCTTCGGGGGCGAGGAGCGAGCAGGCCCAGGCCTCGCTCGTACGTGTGCGCGGCAGCATGCCCGCTATGGAGACCGTCGTGGAGGGAGAGGACATCTCCCAAGAAGAAGCGAATCGCCCAGGTTGGACGACGGCCATGGGTAGACACAAGAAGGCCAAACCGGGACCGAACGTTCCGGACCGAGGCAACGAGGGACGAGCAGAGACGAAGGGCGGCCGCCGCACGGCCGGCCCGCAGAGCGCGGTCAAGCGCCTCGTCACTGGATCGAGGCTCCCCCGGCTACCTAGGGACCACATTCGCATCATAGTGAGGCCGAGAGACGGCCTCGACATGAAAAAAGTGAGTCAAATTCGCCTGGCGAAAGCGCTAGCAATGGCGGCCTCGCTCCCGCCGAACGAGACCGAGGAAGACATCGTTTGTCCGAACGCAACCCAGAACATTCTCGTCGTGTCCACGCCGACCGAGAAGAACGCGAACGCATACGCCGGAATTCAGAAGCTTCACCTAAGAGAAGGCGCATACAATGTGGCCGCATACATTGCGGCGCCGGACAACACGTGCAAGGGGGTCATCAGAGGAGTGGACCCCGAAATCGACGGGGCCCAGCTTCAGGCCATGATCGTGAACCAAAGAAATCCCAAGGCCTAGGAAGCCAAGCGGATCAAAAACACCTCGACGGTGGTAGTGCTCTTCGACGGCATGAAAGTGCCGAACTATGTCATGTGTGGCGTAAGCCTAATACGCTGCATGCTATACAGGCGGCAGAACGACGTGTGCTACGGGTGCGGTGACTTGGGCCACAGAGTCGACGTCTTTCCAAATCCTGACAAGAAGAGGTGCCACGGCTGCAGAGTCAACGACCCGGCTGAAGACCACCAATGCTCTCCCAAGTGCGCCCTCTGCGGGGGTGAACACCCGACGGCGGACGGCAAGTGCAAGCAACGATACCAAATCCCTTACGTCGTGCGGCGCAGGAGGCGCCGACACACAAATACGAAGGAATCGCACCTGCAAAGCCAGCCGCAGCAGATGGAGAGTAGGCCACGCGATTCCAGCGTGGCAAGCGCCCCCAGACTGGGACGTTCGACAACGCCGACACTACGACAGCGCAGCCGATCGAGAGGCCGTTCCCGCTCCAGGGGGCGCTCCCGCTCTCAAGTGCGCATTCAAGAGGGGCCGACCTGGGCGGACCGGGCCAAACCAAAGCCGCATCCGAAACCACAATCAAAGGTAACGCAGGTAGCATTGCCAAAGCATAACAAGGAAGACCCTAGATTAGCTCAGCAACGGAAGAAAACGCTCGCCTCAAGGCGGAGATTCAGCAAATGAGGGCGGATTTCGAATTGTTTCGGAAACAAGGTTCCACTCCCTAGCTAGTCGAACAACAGCAGCAGCAAGTGTCACAAAGTATACCGACCCCGCAAGGGGAGCAGTCGATTCGCTTGGTCAAACGCAGGGCCCCTCCCCTGACGGAGGAGTGAAACCTGGTGGAACCCGAGTCCAGTAACATCCTATTGGGAATTAAGCAGTCTATTAGGTCTTTGCAGCTAATGGTCCAGCAACTAGCGGAAAGCATGGTAGCGCTCGCGGCAAGAGTGACGCGTATCGAAGCACACATGGCGCCTGCAGGTGCTAAACAAATCTAAGGTATCAATCATGGCGAACAACTCAACTAGAAAGCTAGTCGCGTGGCAGTGGAATTGCGCTAGCTTCAAAAAGCGCAAGGCTCCGCTGCTACAGTTCGTTGCCTCGCAGGCGGAGAAACCGCACGTCATAATTTTACAAGAAACTTTGGGTAACGAGGTGACCCTGCCCGGCTACTGGGTCGCCTCGTCGAAATTCGAACAGGGTAAGCGCGGAGTGGCGGACCCTCGTCGCGAACAAATGCTCTTTCCAGGAACGAGATTTGAAATTAGGCAACGCGAAAGCGGAGGTAACCGCGATCGACATCATACCGAACAGTTGGCTGAAAAACAGCGTATTCTTACTGAACGTGTACAGGCCGCCCTCTGACCACAGACAATCGTTAACATCGATAATAACGAAGGTGGCCTCAATGGCCAGGGGGGCCCCGCTAATAGTGGCAGGAGATTTTAACGCGCCCCACGGGGCCTGGGGTTACGCAAGACCAAAGCCTAAGGGAGAGCGGCTATTGGAGGCAGTCACTATGTGCTCGCTAGAGCTGGTGACGGACCCCGCTATCCGACTCGACTAGGCACGTCGCTGGCGCGGGACACGACGCCCGACCTGATCTTCGTCGAAAACGTGCGAGGGGCCGAGTGGCGCAACCTACACGAGAACCTCGGCAGCGACCACTACATACTGGCGGTGACGATCCCCATCAGGGCGGCACCACCCAGAGAATTTAAGGTCACCGACTGGGACGCCTTCCGCAAAATAAGGAAGGAAGACACAAGCGAATACGCGGACCTAGACAGCCTTTCTAGAAGGCTCAAAGAAGACGTTAGCACCGCGACGAGGGTTGTCCGAACCGAACTGAACGCGGAAAGGATGGACGCGAGATTGGCACACCTAATAGAGGCAAGGAATTCCATCACGGCCAGGTGGAAAACGCAAAGACTAAATAGCGGACTGCGAAAGAAAGTAGCGGCACTAAACCGGGAAATCGAAGCGCACTCAATCGAGCTTTCCAAGCAACAGTGGAACGAAGTGTGCGCGTCGGTAGACGGACAAATGAGAAGCGGGCGCAAATAGAACCTCCTAAAGAAACTGTTAGACGACAGGCAATCCAAAAGCAATCAGAGATTGGCAATCGATAGGATTTTACACAAGCAAAAGGAGCAGGGCAAAACAGAGAGCGAGTTCCTAAAGGAGCTGGCGGAGACGTATCTGCCACTGGGCCCGTCAGGCGATGGCGACTATCCACAATATGCCGGCACAGAGGTCGAAGAACTCGACGCGCCCTTCAGGGAATCGGAAATTTGGGATGCCTTACAAGGCCTCAACGGACGCTCCGCGACGGGCCCTGACGGGCTCTCGAATAAACTGTTAAGAAACCTAGACGGAAAGTCGGTCGAGAAGCTCACCGAAGAAATCAACAGAGCGTGGGAAACGGGACGAGTACCAGAGGTCTGGAAAGAGGCCTCGGTCATACTAATACCGAAACCCGGTAAGCCACTTGCGGCGGAGAACATGCGACCTATTTCGCTAACCTCGTGCGTAGGAAAGACGGCGGAACATGCCATACATAAGCGAGTATCGCGGTTCATAGAAAGAGAGGGCCTTTTCCCACATAACATGGTGGGCTTCAGACCGGGCCTCTCCACACAGGACGTAATGTTACTACTCAAAAAGCATATAATCGACGGCATGACCAGAGACACCAGGGACATACTGGCCCTGGGCCTAACGAAAGCGTTCGACACGGTCAAACACAGGTTTCTAATGGAAACGATCTTGGTGATGGGGCTCGGCCGGAAATTCCACTCTTACATAGGCTCCTTCCTCAGAGACAGGAAAGCCACGATAAAAATAGGACAGGCCACGTCCGATTGGTACACGCTGGGCGCGAGGGGCACCCCACAAGGGGCGGTGCTCTCTTCACTATTATTTAATCTAGCAATGAAAGGGCTCTCGGACCGGCTGACGAGAGTGACCAACGTCAATCACGCCCTGTACGCAGACGACATTACGGTGTGGTGCCCGGGAGGGTCCGACGCAGAAGTCGAGCAGGCTCTTCAAGAGGCGCTGGACACAACGGAATAGTACCTGAAGGAAACGGGACTGCGTCTGTCACCCAGCAAATCGGAATTGCTTTACAGGCCCTCGAAACAAGGCATGAAGAATTTGACGCCGATCGATCAAATACCGATCAAATTACACACGAGTGCCGGCCAGCGGATCCCCAGAGTGGGCACTATAAGAATCCTGGGGCTGCTAATTAAAGCTAAAGGCGGTAACATGCAAACGGTCTTGAGACTCACGTCCAAAAAGGAGAACATGCTCCGGCTGATCCTCAGGGTGACGAACCACAGGGGAGGGCTCAGCGAGAGCAATCTGATCTGACTTTACCACGCCTTCCTCATGAGTAATGTAAATTACGTAGCGTCGGCGCTAAAAGGGACCAAGAGAGACGCAGCCAAGATAGACACACTGATGCGCAAGAGCATCAAAAGGGTGCTAGGTATTCCGATCACTACAAGCACGGAGCTGCTCGATCGGTTAGGGGTCCACAATTCGCTAGCAGAAATCATCGAAGCACAGACCAAAACACAGGTCGTGCGGCTGTCGACCACCAGGGCCGGCAGACGCATCCTAGAAGAAGCAGGCATAAATGGAGAGACAGAGTGCAACGCACGCAAGGTCGCGCTCAGCGCGGTGGTCAGGGGCACTTTCAAGGTAGAACCGCTTCCGAGAAACGTCCACCCGCAATTCAACGAGGGACGCCGAAAGGGGAGGGCCCGAGCACTGCTGAAATCAACCGCCAACTGCCCGGGACTGCGCGGCATTTGTAGACGCGGCCCAGTACGGGCGCAGCGACCGGTACGCGGCCGCATCGATACGCTGGGATGGTACGATCATTAACGCAGCATCGGTCAAGGGGGTAACGTCCGAGGTGGCCGAACAGGTGGCAATAGCCATGGCAGTGAGGGACCCCGAACGTCCTTACGTGTATACGGATTCGCGATGGGCGGCCAGAGCATTCGCCTCGGGCTCGATATCGCGGGAAGCGGCGGCCGTGCTCGGCAGCGAGGGAGCCGCGGGTCATCACATCGTCAAATGGTTTCCAGCCCACATGGGGGCCGATGTGCACCCCAACTTTCCCAACGCCAACGAGTTGGCGCACGGACGCGCGCGAGGACTCACGCACCGCGATGATCGTGGCGAGCGAAGTGGCGGGGAGGGAGGCTGTCGAGGAGGACCTTCCCGCTCCCCCACGCTAAACTCACTAGACCACATTCGTCTATATTCAGAATGCTTCAGACAGGGTCATTCCCCTCGAGAGGCAGACTGAGCCTTTATTCACCAGAAGTAGAGCCGCATTGTCCGGATTGTGGCGAATCGTACTGCTCGCTAGCGCACATGCTCTGGCAATGTTACGCGTTAAGCGGCACGGTGTTCAGTAAAGAAGAACACTGGGTGGACGCCCTGCGAAGCGACGACCACCAGACCTAGCCTCGGCCCGTCCAGAGGGCTCACGAAAGGGCGGATGCTCATGGGCTTCCCGTCCCAGCGTGGGTGCGGCACGCGACCCGTGCCGACCCCTAAACCAAGAGTGGGTGGGGAGGGGTCCCTCAGGACTCAATAAAGTTATTTCCTCCTCCTTATATCCTGTTTTAATCCTAAGATCCCATTCCTAAGAAGGCAGGTTTGGGGAGACGGCGTCCAAGTCTGCTACGTCGCAGGGAGCGCTGCGGTTCAGCGAGCAGACGACGCCGAAGAATATATCATTCGCTGAACGGTGATATCAGTGATCGTCATAACCTAACCAGTTGCAGGCTAAGAAACTGACAGTCTACGAAGAAAATTTATCCTCATAGTGTGTCACTTTGCACTTTGGCAGGTTTAGGACGACTTTGCGCAAGAGCAAGCTACCGTTGCTACTTTCTTTGTTTTTTCTCTTTGAACGTGCACCTTCGACAGCCTATTGTTTCTTAGCGAGCGTAGGTGGCGCTTCACTCACCAGACCGAAGACGCTGCTCACCAACTGGAATGTATCCGTGTAGATCACCGAGTAGAGGCCGCCCAGCGATGTGTAGAAGAGGATGATGGCGGAGGACAACACGATGACGAGCGGAGAGTCGACGCGCGTTATCGCCGCCACCGTGTCGCCTGCATAAGCGTAGATGTATGTCCAGCCTAGCTGAACACTGTTTCTGGTACAGAGGTGTGGTGCGCAATGATGCTCCTGATAATAGGTACAGGTGCGTAGAACGCTGGCTGTTGCGGATAACAGCGACCATTTCGCTGGAACACGTACAGTTCCACGTATTAATTGATACGGGTATCAAGAGGAAATTATGCAGATCCGACGGACATCCTGGAATCTATGCGAGGCGAAGCTTTCCGGGACCGGTTAATCAAATGCCCCAAATTTTCCAATGTCATTCCTGCGTCCCTGCGTCCCTGCGTAAGTGAAAGTGGCGCCCGCGCATGCGCGATCGCGCACCCATGCTACGCAACGGGACGCACGCGGCGATGATCTCAAGCAGCTATAGTTTAGCATCGGCAACGATAGAACAAAGCATGAAATTGTGGCCTAACCATCATGGTCATCATCACGATAAAGATAAGCTACTGCTCCTGATGATGATGTTTAGAGCATGGGGCTGCTGCGCTGGGAGACCGAGGTTCGATCCCACCACCGGGTACGTAATAGCAGACTCTTTATTTTAGCGCAAGCTATTCGGCGAGGCTTGAGGGGCGCTCAGCAGCCACTGTCAGGAAAGTCCGTGAGGACTGCATGGTTGAGAAAGCTGGGCTTTAAAGATTCGCTAGGAGCCACGCTGTTCCATGCATTGCGCGATTTTATGTAGAACGCCGTTCTATTTATGCAGCGTAGAACATATCTGCAAAATTTGCCCACTCGTAGCAGCCAGCAACCTAAGCGGAACGAGGTTAAAGTGCAGTGCATGCTCACCCAGTGCGGCCAGAATGGCGGCCGTCCAAAATACTTCTCCGCAGAGGGCGGGTAGGCAGAGGGGGACGGCGATCCAGCGGCCGTAGTGCTGCTGGAACGGGTCGAACATCGTGAGCGCCTTGGTCACGCGCATCTTACCCGCGAAGAACCGGCCGCCTGCAATTTGAAGTCCGCAAGTCGGCGGCGCAGCGACGGACCAAAGGCGTTACATGGAGCCCATACACTCTAAAAATGTTTACACCCTTAAGGGCGTTGGGTTGTCCCACACTCGTAAACAAGTTTGCACCCTTTTGGGGCTTATCTTGTCCCACAGCAACAGTCGTCATCTACACTCTTGTACAATATTAGACCCTTTGGGTTGTACCTTGCCACACAACAATAAATGTCGTCTGTCTTGTCAGTATTTCCTTTCTTTAACGCTGCGAGCCCGGTACTTCCAAGTCACGAACGGCATGCGCGTTATCAGCATGACATGTCATTCCCGACAGGAAAGTAGTGGGCGCGGCCTTTTCAAGAAAGGAAACGCAAACAAGACAGATCACGATTATACACTCTAAAAACAGTTTGCACCCTTTGGGGTGTATATTTGTCCCACAACAATAATCGTCATCTGCCTTGCTTGCGTTTCCTTTCTTGAAAACTCGGCGCTCGCTACTTTCCTGTCGAGAATGCTGCGTCACACTGATAACGCGCATGCCGTTCGTGACTGGGAAGTACCGGGCTCGCAGCGTTAAAGAAAGGAAACGCGGGCAAGACAGATAACGATTATTGTTGTGGGCCAAATATACACCCCAAAGGGTGCAAGTTTTTTAGAGTGTAGTGTGGTAGATATACACCCCAATGGGTGTACTTTTGTCTGAGAGTGCACTCTTAAACAGAGAGTACGCCCTTTGAGGTGTATATTTGCCACACAACGATAATCATTATCTGTCTTGCTTGCGTTTTCTTTCTTGAAAAGGCAGCGCCCGCTACTTTCCTGTCGGCAATTCTATGTCATGCTGATAACGCGCATGCCGTTCGTTACTGGGGTTTACCGGGCGCGGGAAATGCGGACAAGACGACGTTTATCGTTGTGTGGCAAGATACGACTCAAAGGGTGTAAACTTTTCTTAGAGTGTAGCATTCTTACCTTTATGGCTATAAAAATCTTATTGCGCACTACAGCGAGCCTAACTATATGTGCGATGAGAAAACGTGTAGTTGAAAACTGTTTATTAATTCGGAGGGTGCAGGTAGGGCGTAGAGAAATATCTGACACGAGAATTTGACAGCGATAGCTAGGAAGTTCTATTTAATGCCATTCTCGTGTGGTCTTTCACAAGTGTAATTATTTTTACTTGGCACAAGAAGCCGACAAACTAGAAAACTTCACTTGTCCGCACCAACGATTTGGTCTTACCCCTTAAACGGCAGTGCGGTAGCCATGCGAAAACTAAGCACCATTTAGACACCCATAAGGGTGTTAAAATGTTCAGTGTGCAGTTATAAAGAACAGGCTTTTATGCGCTAAGATAGTTCGATTCCCTCCAAGTTACGAATACAAACATTGCGCCGTAAAGCTTGTAACTTATAAATTAACGTAATTACTTCAATTTGTGAATAGATTGCTGTTAATCTTCTTTTTTTTGGCGAAAGGTGTCCACCTGTGCAGATAAATAACCTGTAGTGACGTAATCCTGGTAAATTTTGTAGTAAAAAAAAACGTGTTCGACGCAACGTAAGCACAGTATATTAGTTGAAATGCAAAAACACTATGCTTAGCACTGCTTCCGACGCCGGGGCCATGCGCAGTCAATAACTGCTCTTTTGCAGGGTGAGATGCATTTTGTGTTTGAAGCGAAGTGCTGTTAGCGTAAGCGCAAAGATTGCATGACATTAAATCTGGGACCTGTGCAGCCCGATGCGTTAACGTACACATTAGATTACACGTCGTATTGAATGCGGACTAGCGGACGTTACGGAAAACATGTAATCGATAACAAATGCAATTATCTCATTCAAACTGTAGCTAATTACAGTGACCAGTCCCTGCCTGAAGAAAGTGAGTAATTGCTAAAGGTAATAGGGGAATTACTTTTACGTTGCTTTTCCTCCTAACATTGCACATACACAGTAAATTAAAAAGATCTGGCCTGCCTCTTTGAGTTCATCCTCTGGATCCGGTCGCCACGCTGCTGATCTTAAATAACAATTGCTTTTCAAGATTTGCTATTCGCTGCCCTCGTTCTCTTGTGAAGACATCGGGCAACGACACTGAATCCTCGATCGATGAGCGCGCAGGAGGAAAAGGCGGTATCACAAGGAAGAAACACTTTGCACGCAAGATGCTCGCGGCTGGGTCTCCTATGAAGCGCAGAGTTCCACTGTTGCTGGCGTATAACGCTCTCCCGGCAGGGTCTGTGAAAAACAACAAGAACGAAAAAAATTGGAGGACGCTTAAGCTTCGCCTTCAAGAGTGGAACGCGATTGCGTTATCGCACCCCGTTCGCACCGCCCACTCATTCGCTCGGCATGCTCTTGAGTCACACAAAGACGAAACGTGCGCCTGAGCAAGCGGAACGAACCAAAAAACTCGGTGTCTCGGAGGGAGAAACGATCTACGCGGAGCCAAACGTCGTGATCGGCACGGACAGCCGGGCCGCGACGAGCCATGAAGGCGGACGCGATCATGGGGCTGACGCCTCGATAGGATCGTCCTCTATCTCGCTTGGGAGCACCACGCATACGCATGACTCCTCGCCAGCAGCACGGCACACATCGCAGGGGAAGCTTTCCCACCAGACTCGATACGGTGCAGCGATCACGTCAGAGGCGTACCGCATCGGACGCTGCACCTAGGAATCGCGCTGTGAGCGGAAAAGGAGCTGCGTCGCCTAAACACGAGGGTTCGAGTCACGCACGCTGTAAGTTGGAAGGGGAGAGAGCGAGAAAACTTATTAAACGCAAGGGTATTGGGGCATCCTCGCACCGGTCCCCGCACGGCCCCAATGCGCTCAAACGAGACGAAGGGGAGAAGCGGGCAAGTGGCGCACCGCCTGTCGGGGCAGCGCCGTACATTGTGAGGAGGGGGTCTTCTGTGTTTTCCGCAATATGGCTGTGCGTGTGCGCCAAGCGCAGAAGAAATGTAGCGGAAACGTACTTCGCTACTCGTTTAACTGTGACTTCTGTAATTTACATGCTCATAATTACCGATATACACCACAATATAACCTTCTACGGCACGCTTCTAAGGCAACACCGCATTCACTACAGGCGCTTTTGTCCCGCTTTGAAACACCGTACTCATGGCTGAGTGGTAATGTCTCCGTCTCACACTCCGAAGACCCTGGCTCGATTCCCACCCAGCCACCTTGCAAGTTGTTTTTATTTATTGATTGCCTTCCGGGATTTTTCGCTCACGGCCAACGCTGCCGACGCCGACGAAACGGGCTTTTCTGCGACACGAGCTCCTTAACGCTGTCACGTTAAAAAGTCCGAAGGTGATTTCAAAGCTCATCAAAGCCGCTACTCGCTGCCTGACTACCTGTAGCCACGACAGCGCCGGTTCAAATCGTCGTCCGACGTTTAGAGGAGCGTTTAGGGGAAAGAACATACTGAGTGCCCTGGTTTGGCTGTTTTGAACACGCGCATCTGCAAGGCTGCTGCGTGTTACGGCCACGGGCCTGCCACGCAGCAGCCCCCTGTTAACCAACGCAGCTGCATCGCCTGCTACAGCTTCCCTCGTCAAGAAATTAACTGGTTACAAACAATTGATTGCTGAAAATTTTGAATTACACTGAACATTACTGAGGGCAAATAAAAAGTAGTCGTTCGATTACGAAACTACCCCGAAATTTATTGAATTACAGGTAATTGGTTAACACGTAATTTGTTACGTGCAAGTGTGACTGAATAAAAGCAAGGACAGTAGTACGCATGGCAGTTATACATCATTCAACTAAGCGCTTAACGCAAGCTTCGCCTCACGTGGATTTTAGTATACGCGTTGGGTAGGTGTAATTTTCCTTCTCTTTTGCTCAGTTCTAATACAAGTCAGGATTGGGGGCACCTCAGCTGTGTCTGTGGTGTTTACAGCTTCCGGTATATTTCGCAAAGGTATCTATATTTAGTTGAAAATCACTATTGCCTTGCTTAGTAACTCAGGAGACCAATTGCAATGCATGCTCACTGACCTGGAGAGGCAAAGCAGAAGGGTGGGTCTGAAAATTAATCTACAGAAAACTAAAGTAATGTTTAACAGTCTCGGAAGAGAACAGCAGTTTACGATAGGTAGCGAGGCACTGGAAGTTGTAAGGGAATACATATACTTAGGGCAGGTAGTGACCACGGATCCGGATGATGAGACTGAAATAACCAGAAGTATAAGAATGGGCTGGGGTGCGTTTGGCAGGCATTCTCAAATCATGAACAGCAGGTTGCCACTATCCCTCAAGAGGAAAGTGTATAACAGCTGTGTGTTACCAGTACTCACGTATGGGGCAAAAACCTGGAGGCTTACGAAAAGGGTTCTGCTGAAATTGAGGACGACGCAGCGAGCTATGCAAAGAAGAATGATAGGTGTAACGTTAAGGGATAAGAAAAGAGCAGATTGGGTGAGGGAACAAACGCGGATAAATGACATCTTAGTTGAAATCAAGAAAAAGAAATGGGCATGGGCCGAACATTTAATGAGGAGGGAAGATAACCGATGGTCATTAAGGGTTACGGACTGGATTCCAAGGGAAGGGAAGCGTAGTAGGGGGCGGCAGAAAGTTAGGTGGGCGGATGACATTAAGACGTTTGCAGGGACAACATGGCCACAATAAGTACATGACCGGGGTAGTTGGAGAAGTATGGGAGAGGCCTTTGCCCTGCAGTGGGCGTAACTAGGCTGATGATGATGATGATGATGATGATGATGATGATCGCACGCAGTGAAAGATGCTATTTCGAGACCAATGTGACGACTTGCGTTATGCTCTCCTGATAACTCTAAAGGCTAAGCCGTCTCGCACACTAATTATTTAAAACCGTTATGGGTGTTTATGGGTGTTTTCGTCGCAAGTATGAGAGTTACGACATACGACACAAAAACTGCATGAACTGTCTCCAAAACTGCATGAGCTGTCGAACTCTCGTGTCAGATATTTCTATGCGCACAAAGTGGTCAGTATTATTACACAGTTTTCAACTACGGCTTCTCTCATTGCAGGTGTAGTTCGAGCTGGTTGTCTAGTGCAATGTACATATTCCATTGCCTTAAGAGCAAAGGTGTTAGCCATGGAAGAAAGCGGCGACCTTAAAGGTGTAAAGTCTGCAAAGTCTCTGAGCAGCTGAGATTCAATTAGTCTGAATGTTACGCCATACTATACTGTCGGTTTTGCTTTATAGCGATGGTCGTGCTGGCGACGTTTCTTGTGAGGGCATCGAGCTTCCCTGCTGGGTCAACCGCACCCTAACCGGGTCTTACAACTCACCTATTACGAGGCTGAGTGCGTAGCCGATCGGAGCGTGACACCATACGATGCCGTAATTGAACACGGCTTCGGCGGTCCCGTTGAGGTAGCCTCCTCCGACCCAAGTCGCTGCGTTGAGGAGGGGAAAGAAATTAGCTGAATCTATCGACGCTGACTGCCAATATCAGCGAATAGCAGAGCGTTTCTGGAAGGTTATCCGCTTCATTAGGGCAAATATGCGCTCGTAGGCCTATATTTGTTGCAGTGCAGATATTGATATGGTGTTTGTTGTTAAATTGCGCTATTCTGGTGGAGTATATTGCCGTCAACCAGTGTATCTATAGGGGGGCTTACGATATAAGCCGATTTCTCATACGTGCGTTGTCTGCAGAGGCGAGAGCGCCGGCACTAAAGCCGGCTGCCCTCCTCCACTCTCGCTGCCGGAACCCTCTCCTGCAGCCGTCAAAGGGGAAGAGCGCGGGAAGGA